>NW_017617607.1:340000-355000 GCF_001879475.1 Ipomoea nil
AGACTAAGTACTGAGACAGAACATGTGCACTCGAAGAAGGAAAATATGGACTTAGAGAAGAAAAAATGTGCATTTGAAGAAAGAAAAAATGTGCACTCAAAGACAAATAACATCTAAACTTACCTACTAAAAATTACAATTATGCCACCGCGTATTTTTTTTTAATATTCTACACTTTTTACTGTTGATTTGGAATAAATTTGTGATGGCGGTTTAACTCTATTTTTTTAACTAATGTATTCTTTCGCATTTTATACTATACATATATATATATATATATATATATATATATATATATATATATATATATATATACACATACATATATATACATATATATATATATATATATATATATATGTGTACATATATATATATATATATATATATATATATGTACACATATATATATATATATATATATATATGTATATATATGTATGTGTATATATATATATATATATATATATATATATATATATATATATATATATATATATATATATATATATATTCATGGTTTGGAGTGTGGATTTTTGGGGTGTCACATCCTCTACCCCTTCAAAGAAGTTTCGTCCCCGAAACTTGGGTACAACGAATTAAGAACGAAAGGTAACAAGGAAACAAAATTGTGACAAGATGTCCAAAAATATCCCTTTTGGTCAAAAACTCCAAAAGTTCTCACAACGTTCCATGGCAAAGAAAAAGACATTACGAATTCAAGGATTGGCAAGAGGTCCACAAATGGATAGATTGGGCATCAAGAACTCTAACCTAAACACAACAACCAACTTCTAGACAACAACTAAGAACTAAACAACTAACCCAACACCAACTAACACACTAGCTAAACAGCAAGGCAACAAACAAAACAAGCAAGCACACAAAGCACACAACAACCAAAGAAAACAATGTACCTTCCACAAACAACTCAGGGTACCGCTCCCGCATCGATGCCTCCAGCTCCCAAGTAGCTTCTTCAACCCCATGATGAGACCACCAAACCTTTACCATCTTAACAGATTTCCTACGAGTGTCCCGAGTCTTGAAGTCCAAAATTCTGAGCGGCCTTTCTTCATAAGACAAATCTTCTCCAGGATTTCATACGGGCCTATAAACCTAGGGCTCAACTTCCCTTTCTTCCCAAACCGCATTACTCCCTGGGTGGGAGACACCTTCAACCAAACCTTATCCCCAACTGAAAACTCCACCTGTCTTCTAGCCAAGTCAGCATAAGACTTTTGACGATTCTGAGCCGCTTTCATCCTTTCTTGAATCTGTTTAACTTTCTCGGATGTGTCCAACAAGTATTGTGGCCCCAACACTATTGGATTAACAAGATCCTCCCAACAAAGAGGACTGCGACACTTCTGTCCATAGAGATCTTCATAAGGTGCCATGCGAATACTCGAATGATAACTGTTGTTGTAAGAGAACTCTATCAAATCCAGATGGTCCTCCCAAGACCCTTGAAAATCCAACATACAAGCTCTCAACAAATCCTCGATAGTCTGTATAGTCCTTTCTGTTTGTCCATCGGTGGCTGGGTGGAAAGCTGTACTGAGGCTTAGCTTAGTTCCAAGAGCTGCTTGCAAAGATTTCCAAAATCGAGACAAGAACCTTGAATCGCTATCGGAGACAATATCCCTCGGAACTCCATGATACTTCACCACTTGGTTGACATAAGCTTGAGCCAACTGTGTCATCGTCCAGGTCTCCTTCATTGCAATGAGGCGAGCAGTCTTGGTCAAACGATCCACTATCACCCAGATTTTGTCCTTGCCCGAACGGGTCGTCGGTAGACCTCCCACGAAATCCATAGATATAGAATCCCATTTCCCTTGTGGAATTTCTAACGGTGGTACCAACCCCTTAACCTTACAACGTTCCGCTTTAACCTTTTGGCAATTAAGGCATTTCCCAACAAACTCTGCAACTTCCTTCTTCATATTAGGCTACCAGAAGAAACCCTTCACGTCCTTGTATAGCTTGTACCCTCCGGGATGAACCGAATAGGGTGTATTATGACCTTCTTCCAAAATCCGTCGCTTCCACTGATCACATGACGCGGGTATGCACACACGGCTTTTGTACCTCAACACTCCATCCGCGGATAACTCAAACGGCCCCCCTTTTCCTTTAGCTAGATCATCCCTTACCTTGGTCAAAAACATATCCTTTTGCTGCTCATCCTTAATTTCTCCCAGAAATGTAGGTACAATCCTTAAGTTATAACAACGAACTTCTGCCTCCACATCTCCTTGTTCCACCACTTCCAAACTCATCCGTTGAAGCTCCTTGCAAAGCTCATCCGCCACCACCCAAATAGAGCTAGCGGTATGCTTCGATTTCCGACTTAAGGCATCCACTACCACATCGGCTTTTCCTTCATGATACTGAATATCTAGCTCATAGTTCTTGATGAGTTCTAACCACCTTCGTTGCCGCATATTGAGATCCTTTTGGGTAAAGATATATTTGAGACTCTTGTGATCCGTGAAGATCTTGCAACGCACCCCATAGAGATAATGCCTCCAAATTTTCAAAGCAAACACCACGGCGGCCAATTCCAAATCGTGGGTCGGGTAATTCTCTTCGTGAACTTTAAGCTGACGAGAGGCGTAAGCAATCACTCTCCAATTTTGCATCAACACGCAACCTAGTCCTTTCTTGGACGCATCGCTGTATACCTCAAACCCTTCCGTTCCTGATGGTAAAATTAAAACTGGTGCAGACGTGAGCCTCTCCTTCAACTCTCGGAATGCTGATTCACAAGCTTGATCCCAAACGAAAGGCACTTATTTTCTTAACAACTTAGTCAACGGTTGAGCCACCTTGGCAAAATCCAAAACAAACCTCCGATAATAACCTGCTAACCCAAGAAAACTTCTTACTTCCGACACCGATGAAGGTACAGTCCAATCTTTCACTGCCCGTATCTTGTCCGGATCCACAGAGATTCCTCTACTTTCAATCACGTGGCCTAGAAACGTCATACTGTCTTTCCAAAACTCGCACTTAGAAAACTTGGCATACAACTGCTTTTCCCGCAAGATCTGAAGTACCGTCCGGAGGTGCCCAACATATTCCTCCTTATCTTTTGAATAAACCAAGATATCGTCGATGAACACGATCACAAAATCGTCGAGGTGGGGTTTGAACACTCTGTTCATCAAATCCATGAAAACTGCAGGGGCATTGGTCAAATCGAAAGGCATAACCGTAAACTCGTAGTGACCGTACCGATTCCGAAATGCAGTTTTCGGGATATCCTTGTCCGCTACTCTTATCTGATGGTACCCTGACCTCAAGTCAACTTTGGAAAACACTCCCGCACCACGAAGTTGATCAAACAAGTCGTCTATTCTTGGAAGAGGGTATTTGTTCTTAATGTTAACTTGATTCAACTCCCGGTAGTCGATACACAACCTCATACTCCCGTCCTTCTTCTTTACAAACAACACTGGAGCTCCCCAAGGCGATGCACTTGGCCGGATATAACCCTTATCAAGGAGTTCTTGCAACTGAGCCTTCAATTCTTGAATTTCAGGCGTAGCCAAACGATATGGGGCTTTAGAGATGGGTGCAGTGCTTGGCATAAGATCCACTGAAAACTCCACTTCCCTAGCAGGCGGCATACCCGGTATTTCTTCGGGAAAAACATCAAGAAACTCACGGACTATAGGTATCGTGTGAGCCACTTCCTCCCTTGCCTCCAAGTTCTCGACGGAACACAAGTACACATCATTGCCCTTGTCCATATACCCCTTCATCTTTACCATAGACACCAGCTTAATTCTGGGTTCTTCCATCTTTCCACGGTATGACACTCTCTTCCCACTGGGTCCTCGTAGCACTATCTTCTGATCTTTGCACAAGATTTGGGCTCTAAACCGCCCCAACCAGTCCATACCTAGGACCACATCCATCCCGTCCAAGTCGTACTGGATTAGATCACTAGGAAACTCTTCTCCTTTGATACAAATCTTGATGCCTCAAAAAGACGGTCACACATCCTAACTTCTCCCGACGCTACCTTCACATTAAACCTCACTCCAGCGCCCCCAGATAAGCCCAACTTCTTCACGAGGCCGGATGATATAAACGAGTTAGACGCCCCTGAATCAAACAAGACTGTTGCTGGCACAGATTGCACGAGGAAGGTTCCCACTACTACGTCATTGTCACTTGTTCGGACTTCGTTTAAGGTAAGCACCTTCTCTTGAGATGACCCCACCACCGAATGACGAACCCCTAACCTCCCATACTCTCTTACATCACGGAGTACTGGCAAGGTAGCTGCACTAGGGCTTACTCTTGTGGACGTACCACTCCGAATCCACCGCTCAACTACCCCAGGAGCACTGCTAGATTCGGCCAACCGAGATCTCTTAACCACTTCACCCACATCTTCAAACACTGCGGTTCGCGGACGAGGAGGCATCGCAGACTTCTGCTACAACAACAAGGTTACCAAAAGAGCAAGCAAGCAAGCAAGACAGAAAGCAACGCACATCTCACCGCGCAACCTAGAATCTTAAGCCTAACACTTAGCTTCTTAAGGTCGCTAAGAGGTCTCAAAACACACTTAAACACTTAGAAAGTCTAGACTTAACTCTTCTTAGGCTCTAAACCAAGGTTGAAACCTAGGCTCTGATACCAACTGTAACACCCCCCCAAAAACAAGACCTAAAAACAAGTCTTAACACATGCAGATTAACAACAAAACACTAGCACAGCGGAAGATAAAAAGATAACTGGATAAAAGGAATCCAAAACGGGGTGTTATGCCACGTATACCACACTTGGCATACGCTACGGCGACAATCTGCAAGTGTATCACTATCCCAAAAACAACAAACTAGAACAATCTAAAGACATTGGCACACAGGCTTCAACAACACTGTTTAAAGATACAGGTGCTAAGCTACCGGCTCTAGACATCACGCTCGACTACGCATCACCTGAAAGATACAAAGATAAACATCGAGGCGACGAGCGAAAGATGCTGGTAACCCACCAATACCGTTAAGTATCATAAATAGGTAGATATATAATATGAAAACCATTTTCGAAACGGAATACATATATATAAGTCAAAAGCCAAGATCAAAAGACAACACAAAACTCACCACTCATAAGGATAACACCGGGAACACGTCCCAACCACAAAGGTTAACCACACACAAGGATAAAGACTCACCCGACGGCCACACATGCCAAAACACCACAAGACTCCGTGACTACACACGTCACGAGAGAAGATCACACAACAACGGCTTCACAAGCCCTCGTGACATCACCCATCACGAGTTGATATGCCTTCCTTATGCCCTGTTCCAACCTTATGGCTACCCCCAACCTTGTACCTTCAAAGCCAACCATTACCTCAAGAAAACCCTTGTACAGCCAAGTCCAACCTTATTCCGCCGGGACCGTCGTCCCCCACCTACAGACCACCGATGAAAACCCACCAATTCACGGCAACACATGCCCGGATAACACAATGTTATCCCCCAAACACGTGGACTTAGCCACAACTCCATGATCACGTCACGGCCACCACGAGGACCGCTGCAATACCTTGGTGACTAGTGTCCCATACCACTAATCGTGCAATCCAGGTAGAGCCACACACGCACCACCACTCACACGAATCAAGCAACGGATTGCAAAAGAGGTATGAAACACACTCAATCAAGAGACGGGTCACCACCCAACGACAACAACGACGCTAACATTATGATAATAACTAGCAAGCTCAACAACGGGGAAACTCAAGATAGTTCCGAGGAACACACAAGACACCACACGGTTCAACGAAACACAATGTTGAACACTTAGCATGATTCACAACACCAAAGATCCTACATGGATACCTACCATATAGCTCTAGACCTACGAAACATCAAGAAGACGCTCAAATAGTTCCACAAAAGAACATCGGGAGGCCAAAAGATCAAAGACCGAGACAAACAAATCACGGGGAACAAATCCCATCTCAACACCATCGTGTTCATTCCCCGTGGGTGGACCCACGGGTAGGCCCCTACCCGTGGTTCTGCCCGCGGGTACAACACCCACATTCCCGTGTACCGGCGGGTAGGGCTCTCCCCGCCGTTCTGCCCGCAGGTACACGCTCCTGTGTCAAACATTCCCTTCGGGGATTTTCTCCTTCAAACACAAATTCAAGTCCAAAACATGCCAAATCTCACCAAACACAACAAAATGACTTGAACCAAGGAAAATGCCAAGCAATGGCACAAAGGAATCCTAAACACAAGCTCTAGATATGCAATATCACAAGATAAATGCATAAACTCTCACATTTCATAGCAAAACACAAATAGAAGCCAAGAAATCATATATAGGTAAGCAAAATAGGTTTTGTAGAGCATGGGTTACCTCTTGAAGACCAAAAGACTCTTCTTACACCACAACAAGCTCTCCACTAAACTCACTAGCCAAACCCACTTCAAGATCAAACCAAAAGATCATAAAGATCCTACCTTTAAGAAAAAGACAACTAAGATGGAACCAAAAAGACTAGACAAGCTTAGATCTTACCCTTCTAGATGCCAAAATAGAGGAAAGATTGAATCTTGGAAGCAAAACTTGGAATCTTGACAAAGGCTTCTTTTGGCTTGAAGAACAAGCTACTCTTCTATTCTAGAGAGAAGGTAGAGATATTTTCTAGGGAATGTAAGGGAATGAAATGAAGAAGTCTTCTAGGTTTAGGTCACAAAACTAGCTCTTGGTGAAAAGACAAGGATACCCTTACTAACTCTTAAAAAGTGTAAGGAACAAGGGAACTCCTTTCAAAGCACAAGGTACAACACCACTTAAAGATTGACTAGTCAAATACTAGTCCTTGAGTATTAAAAATCAGGATTTTAGGAATCAATTCCTCAAAAGAAATAGAATTAATTACTCAATTAATTCATGGTTTGGAGTGTGGATTTTTGGGGTGTCACATCCTCTACCCCTTCAAAGAAGTTTCGTCCCCGAAACTTGGGTATAACGAATTAAGAACGAAAGGTAACAAGGAAACAAAATTGTGACAAGATGTCCAAGAATATCCCTTTTGGTCAAAAACTCCAAAAGTTCTCACAAGGTTCCATGGCAAAGAAAAAGACATTACGAATTCAAGGATTGGCAAGAGGTCAACAAATGGATAGATTGGGCATCAAAAACTCTAACCTCAACACAACAACCAACTTCTAGACAACAACTAAGAACTAAACAACTAACCCAACACCAACTAACACACTAGCTAAACAACAAGGCAACAAACAAAAAAAGCAAGCACACAAAGCACACAACAACCAAAGAAAACAAGGTACCTTCCACAAACAACTCAGGGTACCGCTCCCGCATCAATGCCTCCAGCTCCCAAGTAACTTCTTCAACCCCATGATGAGGGTACCAAAGAAAACAAGGTACCGCTACCGTGACTTTTAAAACTAACAATTTAGTCCTTTAACTATGCTTTTTTTAACAGATTTGGTCCTCCCGGCCAAATCATCGGTGGAAATTGGCCGGAAAAATTAAAACCCTTTTTAATGTTTTATTCATGAGGGTAAAATGGTCTTTTTACGTAGTTGCTTCTTCTTCTTCGCGTAGCTCACTACCGAGCCACCATTAACCCACCGTCGCTGCTCTTTCCGGCAATAGTCACTGTGAAATCGGGCTTCGTTACCACCATATCTCATCATCTCAAAAACCGCATCAAAACCGGCGTCATCCTCATCCTGAACTCCAAAGTTCAAGTTGATGGGGCCCTTATGTGCCTTGGAGAACGTTGTCGCAGTGTGGTAGCTGGTGAACTATTGCACGACGGCCCGGAAGCTCACGTTGTCGGCGTTAAGATGAGTGGTCATAGTTTTCTTGGAGGTTGTGCCTTCGCACCGGTTTCTCTACGCCGTCGTTTCTTGGGCTTAACTCGCTGCCGGAACTTCTATGGCTAGTAGTGCTGGTCAATACAGCAGTGGCGGTGGTGGGTTAATGGTGGCTCGGCGATGAGTGTGTGAAGAAGAAGAAGAAGAAGCTACGTAAAAAGACCATTTTGCCCTCATGAATAAAAAATTTAAAAAGGTTTAAATTTTTCCGGCCAATTTATACCGGTGATTTGGCTTGGAAGGACCAAATCTGCTTAAAAAAGCATAGTTAAAGGATTAAATTGTTAGTTTTAAAAGTCACGGACCGAAATTAACACGCCCCCTATAGTCATAGGACCAAAAGTGTAATTTGCTCTTATAATTAATATACTATGTATCTGCAATTAATAAATGATGTACATATTACAATTAATATATTATGTACCTTCTATTAATAAAGTATGTACCTATTATAATTTACATATTATGTATTTTCAATTTATTTACCGTTAAATGATCTGTTAATTGACAGTACCAATCATTATTGTGTGGATCATGGTCCACACAAATTGTGTGGATCATATTTTGTATACTGTAAAATAGTGTACATTCAATACAAAAATAATGTACATTCAATATAAAAATAATGTACATTGTATTCGAGGGATGTACATTATTTTTGTACTTAGTGTGTATTATATTGTATAATATACATTCAGTACACAAATAATGTACATTTAGTATATTAAAAATGTACTTTTTGTTATGGTCCACATAACATTGTGTGGACCATAATTTGCCCTGAAAGTACATTTTATGTAAATTGCATGTAAATAATTTAAACAACATTTTGGACCCGAGTCTAAAATGCAAGGTGAACCTGGCCAGGTATAATACTGTAATTTCCTTTTCAAAAACAAAAATACTATAATTTGCCTTTGTTTGGTCGCAAATTATGCCGTGGAATCGTGTTCACCGAGAATGGTGAACACAAGTCAAAACGACGTCGTTTTTAGGCAAAAAAAAAATAATAATAATCGCGGATATGGAGTTAACGGCGCGTTACTGATCAAATTATGAATTTTCTGTTATGAAATTATGAATTTTATGAAAATTCATAATCTCATAACAGAAAATTCATAATCGCATAACAGAAAATTCATAATCGCATAATAGAAAATTCATAATCGCATAACAGAAAATTCATAATCTCACAACTGAAAATTCATAATCTCATAACAGAAAATTCATAATCTCATAACAGAAAATTCATAATCTCATGGTTCCAAAGTGAATGTGTAGGCATGGTTCCAAAGTGAATGTGCAGGCATGGATTCATAATTTATGAATGTCCGTGATTTCGGACGGGAATATGTAGGCATGGTTCCAAAGTGAATGTGCATGCATGAATTCATAATTTATGAATGTCCGAAACTCCGAAATTATGAATGTAATGAAAATTCATAATCTCATAACAGAAAATTCATAATCGCATAACAGAAAATTCATAATCTCATAAATGAAAATTCATAATCTCATAACAGAAAATTCATAATCTCATGGTACCAAAGTGAATATGTAGGCATGGTTCCAAAGTGAATGTGTAGGCAGTCACGTAATTAATTAAAAAAAAAAAAAAAAAAAAAAAAAGAGATAACGGTGCACTAACACCGTTGGAACCGTGTTCACCATGAATGGTGAACACGGTTCCATGGCATAACGTCTGTTGTTTGGTCATCACGGCCTTTTCTCTCGACAAAGGCATCAGCCCATCACTGATTAAAGTAAAATTGACAAATTATATCATGGACCAGGCCACTAGGTCTACCTTGCAGCACTGTCAATTTAGTCCAAAAATAATCATCAGATTCTGTACATATAGTTAATTGTTTCTGACCTGTAAACAAATTAAAGGTATATCATAGGTAATTATTACAAGCACAACATGATAACTACAAACAAATAAACTGTTAACTGCAGGTACGAGATATGTTAACTCTAAACACATAGCATTTTAATCAACACCTTATGTGTATGATCTATAGTTTAACATATGTTGTACTTCAAGTTAACAATCTATGTGTCTACAGTTATTATGTTATATGTCTGTAGTTATCATGTTATGAGCATTCAATTTGTTTACATTTACATAAATTATTAACTGCCAATACATAGTGTCTTAACAGCAACACATCATTTTTAGATTAGGTTTCATAATGTAATATGAACCCTGATCCATGATATAATTATTGAGTAAAATTATTGTTTTAAAACATTGTTACTACGTTACAGAGAAACTGCTACAAGTTACGTTAAACCATCATCATCTGAAGCATTAACGTACGTTTCCGACCAGCTAGGTAGCAAAGGCCAAAGGCACGTCAGATCAGTCAAGGTCGAGGAGAGAAAACATATTCTGGGAGCACTACTACATAAGAATAGGAATTAATTATTATCATCTTATTTAACTTTATATATTCTGAAAGCATAAAGGTCTATATATAATTCTATATGAATGCTCAGTGTACTACAAAGTAAACTACGTGGATACGTGGAGATTCAATTTGTAGGTAAGATTACTATTCGTGATTATTCTTTGTACTATGAATTTATCATCAGAGCGGGTCTGATCTATTGCCGATTCCTTGTTCGATTCAAAGTCATAAATTTTCCAAAGGGATGAGCCTAGCTGCCTAGGCCCCTACCATACTTAAGTGAAGATTTCACCGAAGCATTTTTGTTTAAGTTTTTCAAAATAAATATTTTTTTTCTATATTTAATGTGTTTAGTTTTGTTTCTTTTGAGTGCTACAAGTAATTATTGCTTTAATTATTGTATATACATCAAACATTAGTAAGATTCAAATTAAACACAAAACCTTCACAAACAAACCCTGATTATGATTCTAGGCATTATGCAATAAGCACAAACCAAGCATCAAGATAGATAAAATAACCTTACCTCAAACCCAAAAGAAAACTACTCACACATTATAAGCATAAATATAATAAAGCAAAAGCACAAGTAATAAATATAAACATTGTAAAAGGAAAGAGATAAGGGGGAAATTAAAACTTCAATTCTCTATTGAAATGGATGGTAGAATCTTGAAATCCAAGTGTGAATCATTCAATACAAGCTCTAAATATGTTTAATCCAACCTAAAACTATAAAAGAATATGAAAGAAATCAACTAGGGTTCGTCTAGGGGTCGGAGCCGTGTAAATAAAGCTCAATTTGAGCTTAAATAAGTGACGGAGCATGTATGGACGACCTCAGGGACGGACGTACACGAGGTGGTACGACTTCCTCAATTGTTCACTGCCTTGACATGGACGACGGGCTGAGGGAAGGCCGTACGGCAGGGGGTATGACTTCCTATGGTGCACACTGCCTTGACATGGACGGGCGTACGCCTGGGACTACGACTTCCTAAGGTGCACACTGCCTTGATATGGATGGGCTGAGGAACGAACGTACGACGAGGGGTAGGATTGCTCCTGAAAATTCTAAATGCAGTCCAAACTCTTTGATTGATTCATTGGTTTAAGAATTGCTCGGAACTTCCCAAGAATCGATGAATTTCTCACTTGTTCTGAATCATTTCAACTTGAAATAAAACCAACACAAATGAGTCATAATTCACACAAGTTTTTAGGCAATTTATAAATAAAATGGGTTTAAGAAGGGGTAAAAATATGGACAATAATGCACTTATTAATACACACATACATACACAAACAAACGTATGGATTTGTGAAGTTCTTTGCTGCATTTTTCCTGCTCTACCGGTGGCTATAGAAGTTGGTGGCAGTGACTGCCATAGCTTCCTGTGGATGTTGGTTGTGTAGTCATGGGACTGCTGTAGCAGAATATTAACTCTGCCTAGATGGTGCATGATGAATTTGTGTGAACAGTGAGAGGATTGGGCCGCCTTTAAATAACTACATGCCATCAATATGGTAGTTGTATACCATTCATAAATCTAATTAGACTTCTTACTTTAATTAAAGTGT
This sequence comes from Ipomoea nil, assembly GCF_001879475.1. Lineage (NCBI taxonomy): Eukaryota > Viridiplantae > Streptophyta > Magnoliopsida > Solanales > Convolvulaceae > Ipomoea > Ipomoea nil. Next base: position 351,894 of record NW_017617607.1, read on the forward strand.
GAATATATGGAAGTGATACACCAAATAACAATTGCCTTAACTATTATAACTTGAAACCTAATGTTATAACAATAATAATTATTAGGAAAACGTTACATAGGACCGCTATAGTTACAAGCTAGCAAGGGATATCTTATATTAATGTCATCACACATTATATACTTCATCTGTCCCATTTTATCTGTCATACTTACTATTTATTGGCCAAATGACTCTTCTTTGTTTATTTCTATTAGCATTTTCTTATAATATTTAAATTTGATTTTTTGTACTTTTAATGTAGTTTCTAAATATATATAATATAAATTTTACATAATAAATCTAAACTTAATATTATGAAAAATTAAATTGTAAATAACTTCATTTAAGTCTTGTTAACCGAACCAGACAAATAAAATGGAAAGGTGGAGTACAAGCTTAACCCTATTCAAGACTAGTTAATTATATTAATTAGCTAGCCAGATAGATACCTCAGCTCATGCATGCACTACAATAACATCATATGCATGATTAACTTTGGCCTAAACATAAACTACAAACATTGATAAACATGTAAGTATACAACGTAGAATACATGATCTATCGAAGCCGGCTTCATTAGCGACACATGGCCGAAAATAACTTGGCCTCATAGCTGGGCGGCAGCTGCGCAGCTTCATAGCCAGTGAAAACCACCTCTTCTGTCACAGTAGCTGCTGGGTTGAAGCAAACAAGGGGAGCTTGCTGGGGGTAATACCGGTAATGAGAAATGGGATTACTTGAAGCTTCAAAGCCAGCACCATACTCACTAGGCCTTTGTGAAGACCTTCCTGATCTCCTTCCGTACACTTCATCTATAATGGCACCTCCTGCCTTCTCACCTTCTACTGCTCTTCTTGCCATTGGAAATTAGCTGAAATTGGGGTTTGGGAGGGAGCTGAGTAGTGGGGTGGGTGGGTTGGGGGGGGGGGGGGGTTCAAACCTAGGTGATAATAATAGAATTGAAAGACCTGGTTGTTGTTGTTGCAAAAACACTATATTACATGCATCCCTATATATAGTCAGTTAAGGAGGATTTTCATCTGATCTTTATTTTATTCTTCTTTGCAACTTGTGGGAATATTCCATTGAGATTTGTGTTACTCCATTATTCATGTCGAGTTCAATATGATGGATCTCAGCACTGCACTATGCTTAGCATCCGTTGCACTATGCTTAGCTCGTGACTTCAGTTCCGATACCAATTGATGAATCTCAGCGTTGCACAATGCTTACTTAACCATAGAGTTCTTTGATTATCTTGTTGTCATATTCTTCTTAAAACCAATGATAAGTAGGTGAACATTGACCATTTAATCACACTGATAAGCCGCAATGCCACTTCTCAAATTGAGCAGGGACTGAACTCGATCAACTCAGCCGACGCTCAGCACAATCAATTCACTATAATTACTAAATGTAAAAAATATCTTGGTATATATATATAATAGATGAAAACTTTGTTGAGTTGACAAAATTTACCCTAACTATTTAGTTTGGCATTTTAGTTAAGATGTGATTATATATAAGGATAAATATACGTAAAGCACTAATGATTATCCATATGGCTACATATACACAAAATGTTATAATCTGCAAGAGAAGCATATTGTACGTCGAGTGTAACTTAAGCATCAAATATTCTTATAGTAAAATTTTCTTGGCTCATAGGCTCATATCTAGGATGGGGCCGCGGGGATGGGATTCTTTGATGATAATTCCAATATTTAAAAAAAAAAATAAAACTTTTGATAATATGCGAGATGAGTGATTTGTCAATATCCATTATATTTAGAGCCTATAGGTTCGATCTGCAGCTATTGTTGCAAATACGTGGAGGACAAGAATTTTGTTTTCGGAAAGATGATATATATAGCTTTATACAAAGAATGGGGTCAAGAATATCCAACTTCATGTTATTTCTCAAATCAATAATAGAGATTCGAATTCAAGCCAAGAACATTGTGTTGTCATTTAAACTCTTTATTTTTTTTTAAGTTAATATTATTAGAATCAAGAGTTTAATACTAAACAAAAAAAAAAAAAGTATAATTAGTCTTAAACTAACACTAAAGACTTAAAAAGACATAGAAATGGGAGAATTAGTTGACTAAAAACTCGTACCCTCTAGCCTTTACATGGAGGGCATGCACGTACTGGTGTGCATCTGCATGCTGAGGTGTGATGAATGCTTAAAATGGGGCATGGGTCTGCACTAGAAACATGATTGGTAATATCCACAACTTCTTATTCCGAAATGAATAATCGAGAATGGAATTGAAGAACAATATAATGTGTTTTGTTCTTCCCAACTTGGTCAAATTAAAGAGTTGGGATTGGTGCATGCATGTGAAATCCGGGCTTGCTTGACTGATTGAAATGCATGCATGTCCGGCCTGTAGAAAAGTGTTATACTGTCCTTAACTGATGAGTACAGTTAGGTTTCGGTGGCATTAAGGTACGGAACACTCTCGCCCTCTTACTTTGATATGAATGGAATATTGTCGTACGTTTGTTTCGAGCGGTGTGCGTTTGAAGCATGATGAGTACGTGTGTATGTGCTTTGAACAAAACCTGTTGGCTCAATTATTGTGCATATGTTATGGATTAATATAGTCCGGTTCAAGCGTCGTTATATCGTGGACCGCGGTGCACAAAACTACGTCGTTTCTTTAGATAAAGAAACGGCACGCTATTAAAGTTAACGGACTGTGTATTTTTGTGTATTAATTACTAACTGAAACTACAGTGTATCTAAATTGATACTGTCTCACGTATTATTTTTATATTATCAAGTGAAACTGCGATTGAAATTAAATAAAACTGTAGTTGTGTTGAAACAAAACTGCAGTGTATACAAAATGAAACTGAATAACAATTTCACATATTTAAATGTATATTACCCAGGAAACTGTAGTTATATCAAAATAATACTGTAGTTGTGTTGAAATGAAACTGTAGTGTATATAAAATGAAACTGAATAACATTTCACATATTTGAGTGTATACTGTGCAATGAAGCTATAGTTATATTGAAATGATCATTTAGTACAGTTGTGTTTTAATGAAACTATAGTGTATATAAAATA
>NW_017617607.1:362500-440579 GCF_001879475.1 Ipomoea nil
TCAATATGATTCGTAATGAACTTTTTCATAATGGTCCACGATAATGTCTTTATCAAAGACAAATCCTATTTATATTAACATAATAAAACATTCATGTATATATACTTCCTAAACTAAACAGGATACTTTAATACAGAAACGAAACTATATTGAGCTTTAAGTATCAAATATTTCAAAACGCAACCTTAACATAATGTTAACAGTTTCCAATAACGCCCATTCTTTCAACATGCTCACGGAATGCCTTCGGTGGCAATGCTTTAGTTAATGGGTCTGCAATCATTAATCTAGTGCTTACGTGTTCAATTGATACCCTTCATTCCCGAACATCTTCTTTAACGGCAAGATACTTCAGATCAATATGTTTAGCACCACTAGTATACTTGTCGTTTTTAGAAAAGAAGACTGCTGCGGCATTATCACAATAAATTTTCAGCGGCTTGGCAATAATGTCGACACTCCAAGTCCCGAAATAAAATTTCGCAGCCATAATCCCTGATTTGTGGCCATAAAGCATGCCACAAACTCAGCTTCCATAGTGGATGCAGCAATGACAGTCTGCTTCGCACTTTTCCAAGAAATAGCTCCCTCGGCTAAAAGGAATAGATAACCAAATGTGGACTTCCTTGTGTCCAAATATCCGGCAAAATCTGAATCTGTGTTTCCTATCACCTCAAGGTGATCAGATCGCTTATAAGTGAGCATGTGCTCCTTTGTACCTTGCAAGTACCTTAATACCTTCTTTGCAGCCTTCCAGTGATCCATACCAGGATTACTTTGATAACGACCAAGCATCCCAACAGCAAAGCTAATGTCTGGTCGGGTACATGTTTGGGCATACATCAAACTCCTAACGACAGATGCATAAGGAATATTTTCCATTTCCTTACGCTCCAATTCATTCTTAGGGCATTGCATAAGGCTGAACTTATCTCCCTTCTGAATTGGAGCAACTGATGCAGAGCATTTTTCCATTCTAAATCTTTCTAAGACTTTGTTAATATATGTTCTCTGAGACAATCCTAACACTCCTTGTGATCTATTACGAAATATTTCAATTCCAATCACAAAGGATGCCTCACCTATATCTTTCATTTCAAAGTGCTTAGAAAGAAATTGCTTGGTCTCATGCATTAAACCAAGATCATTAGTAGCAAGCAAAATGTCATCGACATACAAAATCAAATATATAAACTTGCTCCCACTGACCTTCAGATATATACACTGATCAACAGTGTTTTCCTTAAATCCAAAGGTCGTTACAGTATCATTAAACTTAAGATACCATTGTCGGGAAGCTTGTCTAAGTCCATATATCGATCTGTTAAGTTTACACACCATGTGTTCCTTTCCTTCAATTGAAAAACCCTCAGGTTGGTTCATGTAAATTTCTTCTTCCAAATTTCCATTCAGAAAGGAGGTTTTCACATCCATCTGTTGTAGCTCTAAAAATAATGAGCTACTAATGCCATAATTATTCTAAATGAGACTTTCTTCGAAACAGGTGAAAATGTTTCATTAAAATCAATACCATCCTTTTGAGTAAAACCTTTGGCAACAAGTCTGGCCTTGTATCGTTCGACATTGCCATTTGAGTCGTGTTTGGTCTTAAAAACCCATTTACAGCCAACTGGCTTACAACCTTTAGGCAATTCAACAAGATCCCATACTTCATTATGTTCCATTGATTTTAACTCATCTTTCATGGCTTCGACCCATTTAGAAGAATTAAGACTATTTATAGCATGTGAAAATGAAACTGGATCTTCATCAATACCAATGTCAAAATCTAATTCTTGAAGATAAACCACATAATCATCAGATATAGCAGATCTCCTTTGTCTTTGAGATCTTCTTAATGCTACTTCTGTAGGAATATCATTTGTGGGTTCATTGTTAACTTCATCATGGAGTGGTTGATCATTAATCTCTTGATCATTAATTTGTTGTTCATGTAAGTGACTAAATTGTTCAACCGTTGCAGGATGAGCAATTTGAGTAACTCTAGGTAGAGTAATTTTTTGCACAGGAACAACAATTTGAGAAGAAGATATCAGAGAATCTTGCACTGTAACTTCTTTAAGTTCCACTTTTCGTGGTTCAACGCTCCCACTTATGTTATCATTCTCAATGAACTTGGCATTTCCAGTCTCAACAATTCTAGTAGTATGGCTAGGACAGTAGAATCTATACCCCTTAGATTTATCTGGATAACCAATGAAAAACCCACTAGTTGTTCTTGAGTCCAATTTCTTTTCATGTGGATTATAAATGCGTATCTCCGCTGGGCATCCCCGAACATGAAGGTGCCTTAAACCAGGTTTCCTTCCTGTCCACAGTTCAAATGGTGGTTTTGAAACTGCCTTACTAGGAACCCTGTTTAATAAATAGGCAGTAGTTTTTAAAGCATATGTCCACAATGATAAGGGTAAAGAAGAATAACTCATCATACTTCTAACCATTTTCATCAATGTGTGATTACGCCTTTCTGCAACGCCATTTTGTTGTGGCTACCGGGCATTGTGTATTGAGCACAAATGCCACGTTTTTCAAGAAACTTAGCAAATGGACCTGGGCATTGTCCATTTTCAGTATACCTTCCATAATATTCACCACCCCTATCGGATCTTATAATTTTCACCTTTTTGTCCAATTGTCTTTCAACCTCATCCACAAATACCTCTAAGGCATTTATTGATTGAGACTTTTCATGCAACAAATAGACATAACCATAACGTGAAAAATCATCAATAAATGTGATGAAATATTTTTCTTTTCCGAAGGTTGGGATATCAAAAGGTCCACATATATCAGTGTATATAATTTCAAGGAGCTGTGTGCTTCTTGTGGCTGCATTCTTATTTATGTGGTTTGAATGTTTTCCTTTAATACAGTCCACACAAATACCTAGATCAGTAAAGTCTAATTCGGGAAGGATTTCATTCTTTACAAGTCTTTGAATCATTTCCTTAGATATGTGACCCAAACGTTTATGCCACAAGTAAGCTGATCTTTCATCCACTAAACTTCGTTTAGTTCCAATACAATGATGCAGGGTTAATAGAGTTTCAGCAAAAAGATTGTCAAGCTTTAGTTTGTACAAGCCATCAGAAAGAATACCAGAACCAATAAAATGATTTTGTTTGAATAAACTAAAACATCCATTTCCAAATTTAAAGGAAAAACCATAATAATCCAGTTTTGACAAAGAAATTAAATTCCTAGAAACTGAAGGAACATAAAGAGTTTCAAACAAATCCAAATGATTTCCAGTATCTAAAATTAAACGGTAAGTTCCAATGACTTCTACTGGAGCTTTGATACGATTCCCCGTGAACACAAATTTTTCATTTGGCTTTATGGTTTGGGTCATAAGGAATCTCTGCATAGTATTCGAAACATGAGTAGTGGAACCAGAATCTATCCACCAAGTATTATAGGGAACTTCAGTTAAATTTGATTCGAAACATACTGATATATAATGTATACCTTTCTTTTCGAACCATGCCTTACGCTTAAGGCAATCTTTCTGAAAATGCCCAGATTTCTTACAGAAATGACACTTGTCATTCTTATGTTCCTTTTTGTGGATTCGAGAAGAGGACTCATTAGTCTTCATTGGTCCTTTCTTACCCTTTTGATTCTTCTTTCCAAACTTTTTACCAGCCCTTGACTGACCCATGAGATTAATTGAGTAGATTCCTTGTCTCTTAAGCCTCGTTTCCTCTCGAGTTAGCATTTCATGCAATTCGAACACATTCCACTTATCTTTAATGGAATTGTAATTCACTTGGAATGTCTCATACTCAAGAGGCAAAGAGTTTAAAATAAATTGTACAAGGAAAGTGTCATTCACGTCCATTCCCATGGACTTTAATTTTGCTGCTAAGCTCAACATCTCAGTGACATGATCATGCATGGAACACGAACCATCAAATTTCATGTTGGTTAGTTTACTCATAAGAGTGCCTGATTGGGCCTTATCAGCACATTCAGAATGTGAATTTTCCTCCACATGTTTCAACATATCCTTAGCACTGTCAAATTTGAGAATTGTGGACTTAATGTTGTTTCCAAGTGTCATTAGCATAAGCATTAAGCTGAGTTTATTCGATTTTCCCATGCTTGATGGAAAGAAACATCATCATCACTGCTATTATCATTAATAGCAGCGGGCTTGTCATTCAAGAGTGCTAGATTGAGATCCAAAACACCGAGGTGAAACTGGATTTGTTCATGCCACTCAGCAAAATTCAGCCCATTATACTTAACAATAGGCGCAACTTGCGAATGAATTGAAACACAACTAGATGCTGCAATGAATATAAAATACTCAAACATTAATTATATTTCAATACATAAACAGATTTAATCAACATAATCATAAACAATTAAGTACATTGAAGGTCTCCTTTGGGTGATCCAACAACATACAACTTTAAACATAATCCGATGCAAAAATAATTCATATAATTGGCCATTAAATATATTATGACTGGACTTGTTTGCTATATTTGGATATGCTAAACAACTCAATCAAATATAAATAATTAACCACTATTATGTTTATAATTATGAAATAATTGATCACCTTTGGGCGACTCTTAAATATTTCAAAATTATTAAACTTCAATTTACCCAATACTATAAAAAATAAAAAAACATGTCATCTCATTATAAGCATCACATAATCATGGGTAATTGAAATTTATTTAAATTTGGTATCTATAAAACTTTATAATTTGGCCACTTTGGTGACTAACAAATTAATCATAATTAGATACCAAAAAAAAATATACTTTAATAATAAAATAAATAAAAACATGAAAATTATACAGAATTACAGTTTAAATGAAAAACATCATGTACGTAATCATCAGTCCATACGTAACTTCTTAATCCTTGAGGAAGAATTCAGTAAGGATTAATACTTTATACTGTAATCCATATATATAAAGAACCACTGGACTAAAAAATGTGAATCAAACAAATTGAATTACTGTAATTCATATTTCAAATATGTAGCAATATTACGGAAGCGACAACATAAATAATTACAGAAGCATACGCAGATCATCATATATAACTGTCAAAAACCATGCACTGAGAGAAAAGGTCTCTTATTTACTTGATAAGATACACCATCTATAAGAGCGATAGTTTATATCTCAAAACGTACTGTAGCAACATATACACATACTTCAAAAACATACTGTAGCAACATATAAATATACATGACACCAATCTTATGATTAGCATTTTAATTGTTACGTAGCAATTTACATCATACCCATATAATATGGAGTTGCATCATCAGAACAATACATGCATACGAAATATGAAAACTTGAGTAGCATCATCAATGAAAACATTAACAGCGCACGCATACATAAAGGTATGAAAAAATATATGTTCTACAACCAGGCTCACGATACCACATGTAAGTTAATCCTAAAACATAAGATCTTCAGAACACATGCCTTTCACATACTGTATTTAAATAGCGTTCTGGGAACATAACTGGCTCCATTGTTTTCCCGTAGTTGCTTGAGTTAGAAACTTGATTTCTCCCTCCAGACCTTTAACATTCATTTAATCTAATTCTCTGATGAGGATAGTTTTAGTTTTTAGAGAGGTTGGGGAGAGGACCAGAGTCTCATATATGAAATATAAATAATAATACGTTCCATCAACGTAAACCTGATGATATGCAGTTCAAACTGCAATCTTATCTTCTTAACTGGCCAATCACAAGATTATCTTCATTATTAAATTATAAATAAATATTTAATTATGAGCCACAATAAATTATAATGAACCATAGAATAATAATAATTATTATTATTATTCTAACCCGACGAAGCTGGGTTGCCGCGACGTTCTGCTTCGTCTTCTCCTTCAGGCGACGCCAGCTCTGGATGCTGCCCCTCAAGCTTTGGGCAGCGCTAGGTCTGGTTTTAGACGACGGCGAGAAGTTGTGGGTGGAGATCGACACCGACGATGTGGCGTCCGGCGAACCGTCACTGCTCCCTCTCCTTCTGCAGGCTGTCGGCGGTGGCGCTGCGTTGGAAGAAGACAGACGAAGGCACTGATCTTCTGGTGACGCAAGGAAGAAGATGAAGGAGTTCGTACTGGTACATACATCCTTTAAAGAGCAAATTACCTTTATTGTTATTATTATTTACCATATTTTAGTTGCCTTATTAATAATTATACACATTAATTTTGGTCAATGGTGATTCTTTAGTCTAAAATTATCATATTAATATTACCTTAATTAATATTATAATTAAATTTATTTTGGCAAATGGTTAAAATATGGTAATTGCTTATTTTTTGGATGATGCCATTTAGTTTTCCTTAATTTTGGCATTGACTTCATAATTAAATTATTATTCAACTTTAGGCAAATATTAAAATTTAAATTTGATATTTGAATTTTAATTTAATATTGAGGTTTATATTAAATTGCCTGAAGTATTGCAATTTGTTTAGGGTATATATATGAGTTAATATATATTAAAATGCAAAATCCAAGCATGCTAAGTATTTTTATAATTTTATTGTTATAATTATACATTTATAAAAGCATTTTTTAAGAATGGATATAACATATTATTAATTCATAGACTATGTATTAAATATCATTCAATTTTGGATCCTTAGGTCAATATTGGACATTATGACCTATTAAGACAGCTTGTTTTCTTTCTCATTTAATTTTGAGCATATTTTAGTCCTATGTTGACTTAGGACTTTAAAACCTATTTTGAACAAGATATTTAGGACCTATCTTGGTCATTAAGTTTGGATCCCACCATTATTGAGTTATATTTAATAATAATTATAGCTATTTTAATTTGACTTATAACATGTTTATTATGATAATAATATTGATTATTATGCATAACATGTTCACTAAGTCTTAATTATTACTGACTACCATATTTTGTTAGTGGTATTCATGGTTGGTAATAATATTAAGTTTGGATATATTTCAATACTAGATCATTTTATATCCATGTCATAACTCACTTGGACCATTGAGTTTATGGGTCTAATTTGAGTGATTAAGTGCTATAATTATTGTTTGGGCTTATTTTTGAGCCATTAAGGTTTAAATTATTATTTTGGGCATTAATAATTATAACTATTGTTTAAGTTGATTATATATTAATCTATCAACAGTTTTCATGCCTTAATAATAATATTAATACCTTTAATAATATAGTAAGCAATATAGTTGGTATATTGGCTTAACAATGGTAATTTAATTATTACCTTAATTTTAGTCTCCCTAAAAGACATTATAGTCTTGGTTAATTATTATGTGGTATTATGAGATTGGCATTCAGTATCTCCTTAATTACAATTTTGCCATTTAAATTTGGCAATATTAATTACTGTTATTAACTTTAGGGGCTAATCTCGTTTATTACCTTTTCATAATAATTATTATTGCTTGGTAATCTATTATGTTTGGAAAGATTACCTATTTGGTGATGACTATTGTTACGTATCATTGGATGTTGCATTGAGGTGACTGACTGAAGATGGAAGAATTTTAGCACTACGTGAGATGCAGTTTGCATCATTAAGGTTAGTCATTAAGTTTTTATCATTAATTTATTGGTAATTAGTGCTATAGTTATAGTTTGACTGCTATAATTTTGAAATTGCCACATTTTATTTTCTTGAAAAATGGAAACATTAAAGAAGGTATATTACCATACTTTGGTTGTTATTACTAAATATTAAGGGTGATTATAATGTTATTTATTACCATTAATATTTTAATGATAACATTATTATTATGGTTTATTTAGGAATCCTGAATTTGTTTCCAATTATGTTTGTGTGGCAATGCTTCAGATAAGAAAATTTTTTTTAGGCAACTGACTATTGCCATTACTGTACATTTATTCCATAATTCATTCAGTCTTTGAATTATGATTAATGTTTTTGCCCATATTTGATTAAGTATGAATAAATTAATATTTGGTGTGATTTCATACTATTTAGATTATTTTATGCATTTTATCATATTAAGTGCATAATATTAAGTTTAATTATGCAATTAGGTTTTGCTAGATTTTGAATTACAAATGACAACATATCCTTTTGGCTTGATATTGTTAGAATTTGTAAATTCAGTTATTTCTCATAAATTTGATCTTTATGCATTAAAACACATTGTCCTGGGCTTACAGTTTAAAATTTCAAAATTATTCAAATCTCATATTGTAAATTGCTTTAGGTTATGCAATTTGTCTGGAATATATGAGTTTAATGTTTATTTTTATGCATTTTGTCCTAAGCATAATATTTTGTTTTAAATCATGCAATTTTGTCTTATTATGCCTTTAGAAATGCATAAATTTAGGATGGAATTATATTAGTTCCTACATAAGTTGGACTAATGCATAAACTTTAGTTGCGGTAGTGCCTGAATTTAAGCATGTTTAGTCCGTTAATTTAGTCCATCAATTTAAAGCCTTATCCATAGGTGAATCTACAATCTTTAGATCTTCCAAACGATTTTACTTCAAACATGAGAGCACATAACTTAGGGAAGTTTCTTGGGGAGGAATACTAGTTCTATGGCCCTAGATTAAAAGCCTTGTTGCTACTAGTCCCCTTGCGACGTTACTCTGTCTAAGGAGTTGGTATTTAACCGAGCTTCGTCTCGACCAACTTTCCTGGGAGTATACCTAATAATTGTCTATCATGTGTTGGTTTAATTTGTTTGTTAGGCTTTAAATTTTTCCTTTTGCCAAGTGATTACAATTTTAGATTAATTAAAGAGTAGCCCCAACATCTTTAATTTACTAAAATTGTATAAGGTTTAAAATACATAAAGATGGCAATGATAATTGTCTAGTGATCTTATAATTTTAATGAGTTGGGGAGTAGCCATAGCATCCTTAATCAGATAAAATTATATATTAAGCAGTTTATCTTGATCACATACAGTTTTTGACATATCATTTGTGATTAATTGTATGTAATATGATGAAATTTAGCCCACAGGCAATTTCGTTATATTTGTAGAGTTAATCAGGATGAAATACTGGACTACGGTCATAATTTAGCCCACAAGCAATTATGTATCGAAATGTAGTTTAGTAGTTTTATCAGTGATGACAGAAATAAATAAATTTTATTTACTTGTTATTTGTAAATAATTCTCATCTCTATCATAAAGTTTAATTTTATGATGTAAACTTTAGATCATATTTCTTAATTTACCCACATGGATTAAGAAAAGGAACATGATTTCTTAAGTTTCTATCATAATAGTTGTAATGAATCTTATTGTGTAAAACTTTAGCCTACAGGTAAGTTTTAGGCAAATTATTCCCTGGACCCGTGTCCACAATGAGTTGTGGACACGGGCCTAAAACGACGTCGTTTTTAAAAAAAAACGCGTCATTTAGTTAAAAAAAAAATTGCGCGCGTTTTGCCGTTAACAGCGTTAATGGCGTTATTTTTTTGGATTATGAATGTACAGTTATGCCGTTATGAATGTACAATTATGCCGTTATGAATGTACAATTATGCAATTATGAAATTATGAACACAGAGCTCTAACATTATGAACCTACAATTATGAACATGTAGTGATAAAATTATGACCATGGAGCTTTAAAATTGTGAATATAGAGCTTCGAAGATTATGAATGTACAGTTACAGAGTTATGAATGTACAGTTATAGAGTTATGGATCTACAGTTATGGAGTTATGAATCTACAGTTATGAGATTATGAATCTACAGTTATGGAATTATGAATGTACAGTTATTGATCGAATTATGAACAAAGAGCTCTGACATTATGAACTTACAATTATGAACATATAGTGATAAAATTATGAACATAGAGCTCTAAAATTGTGAACATAGAGCTTCGAAAATTATGAATGTACAATTATGGAGTTATTAATGTACAATTATGGAGTTATGAATGTACAGTTATGGAGTTATGAATGTACAGTTATAGAGTTATGAACGTACAGTTATGGAGTTATGAATGTACAGTTATTAACATATAGTAATAAAATTATGAACATATACTCCTATAATGAAGGGGTCTGAAATTAAAAAAAAAAATGGAGATAACAGTGCCCAACGGCACTGTTACCCGTGTCCAGCATGCATGCTGGACACAGGTCCAACGCATAACAATTGCAAGTTTTATGTCACTTGATTCTTCAACTCATTTGATAATTGTTTCATCATAAAATTTCAGTTGGATCTAATTGAGTAAAACTTTAGCCTACAGGAAAGTTTTATGTTACTAGATTCTTCTGTCCATTCAGTAATTGAGATAAAATATTATTATAAGGTTCATAATGGTTTTAATTGGATTTAATAGAATTAAAATTTTAGCCCACATGCAAGTTTTATGTCAATAAATTCCTCAACCCATTAGATAATAATTTTATCACAATTTCTTAGAATTTATAAATTTAGTTCAATTATAATTCTAAGTTTCATGGTTTGCATTGGCAAAACATGTGTTTCATTATATTCACTTCCCAAAATTTAGCCACTTTTATTAATTGTTTCACGAAGCTTAATTGGTTATTTGGATCAATTATAGTAAGTTATGTGATATGATATACCTTTTTTTATTCCAAGAATAAAATGTACCTTTTGAGCCAAATTCCAAATAGGTTTTGGAAAGTGTATTTTATTATTATAGAATGTCCAACTATGGTGGGGAGTCATGTCCTCATTAGTTATTCATTTAGTTGGACTATAATTGGAATCATATATTGATTATTTAGTATGCTCAACTAATGGTGGGAAATTAGTTGGTCAAATCAATTATGAGTACGTATATCATTAATTTTGCTAAAGAATATCTTAATCAGTGGGAGTGATCATTTAAAAAAGGATAATTAAGATATTCCATAATCAATGGGAGTGATCATTTAGAAAAAGATCATTAAGATACTCCATTAAAGATTTTGGATTTAATTGGCTTCATACATCCCATATTGGATTGTATGTCAAACAATAAGTCCAAAAGATTTCACAAGTATTAATCTTGTATTTATTCATATAAATTCATATTGGTATAGCAACATATTTATGAAAATGTTGTAACAATATTAAGGAGTTTATTAGTACAAAACATTTAACTTGTGGTGCATTGTTATTTAATAAATTCTTTAGCATGTAATAGAGTTTTTAGTTTCTTCAAAATTGATCCTAGGTCATTTTGATTTGTAAGACTCAAGACAATTTTGTGAAACATAAAAGTAAGACTCATAATGTTCAGTTCATTTTTAGGTGGACCTTGAGATTATTTGGGAGGTTAGGTGTATATTTAACATTCCAAATTTATGGACTTAGAGTTTTGATTTATTGTCTAAGTTGTTGGAATGATTCTGTGACTTGACTATCTTTTGGCTATTTTGATGAGTGGGAGTAACAAACGTGTTAACTCCAAGCTCTTAGCCGTTAGAGATAGTACTTAAAGTTAACTTATAAAGAAGTCATGGAATATATAGTTAGCATTATGCTAACATTAAGAAATCTCTACTTAAGGCATGCTTTTAAGGATCTTAGAGATCATACAGTGTACTCTTTTGTACAATTTGGATAGTTTTCTCTCTTTAGTTGCGCATATATATTTTATTTTGAGAAACATTCCTTAAGGTACCAGGAATAAACATAGGGTTTGTTCATAAAGGATTCAAGTTGGGGAATCAAAATGCATGTGATTCAGTAGAGGATATATTACTATGGTTCGTGTGTTTTGTTCTTTGATGAGAATTGTGCTAGTACTTGCACCAAGTGGGAGACTGTAAGACTTTCCTATATGGGCCTTAATTATGGGGTGCAAGTGAACTAGGCCCATTAAGTAATTGGTTGGACTGGACATTAGGTTAAGTCTGTATTCCACCAATATGCCTATATAAAGCTTGTATTGATGGGATACAAGATACATGATTTATTATGGTAGTCATGCTGCTCAGAAAATACCAGTACACCATCTAGGGTTCTGAGTCAAGTATGAGACAAAACGGCTAACCCTATTTTGCAGATCTACCGTTCAGGAGGCTGCACAACAGGATATCAACCATGGCTGGAGATCTACAGTGCTTTCACTTCTTCTACGAGTTAAGTTTCTCGTAGATTATATCTGTATATTTATATCTCACATGACAAAATATTAAAAAACCAATTTATTGTCATGGTACCATCATGACATATATTGTGTCATCTTGACCCTTAACTTCTCAAAGTACCGATAACTTAATTCATAGCTAGTTAATATATCGGTCTCGATTATTTTAGTATCCTTCTTGTATTTTAATTATCATTACAATCTTAATCTCGTATTTAAATTTGAACTTGTTGTGGTCTATCTCAAAGCAAATAAAACTCATTTCTCTCGCATTTTTCACTTATCTCCGGTGTTAATCGTCGCATCGCCCTTATAGGGCTCACTCACACATGTACCGCCGCCCACTTGGCAGTAGATTCGGATTACTAAATACTGCTGGGCAATTTGCACTTTTAACCTAATTTTGAATATGCATGCATTATTTCTATATCAAAGTTTTTGAGTGTATATATGTAGCTTATCATACACACTTCACTTTATCTCCACTTAGTAATATACTCCCCTTATTGTTATTCCACCTTTACATGTGGTGTGTGTAGGTTTGTCAATTGACGAGGCTTTATTATTCAGTGGTGTAAAAGTTCAAAGTGAGGTAATTGCGATCATTACTAGCAATCATATTGTAGGATGGATGTTAAACTCTGGCCTACCACTAACATAGTTTGTTTGGATACCTTGTGAGCACGAATGTGACAAGTTTTTGGTTCATTTCTCATCGACGTTCAATTCTGACCCCCACCTATCAGTTTTAACTACGTACAGTTTTAGATCAAGTGCTTACCGCTATGCTAAAAGTTATAGCTAGTAGTAAAGACACAACTTTATTTCTTTATAGACCGTTATCATATTTTCGAGAAGCAGGGTGCTCGACTTAGCTAGCCTTTTACAGGCCAGCCCACCAATCACTTTAGCCACTAATTGATGGACTTGGCACTTTACCGGCCTCCGCCCAACAAGGTTCAACCATTAAAAAAAATCATGTTCTATCTGAATTATAAAATTTTATACTCAAGATCAGAGGCCATTACCAAGTTTTTTTTTGTCAGGCCATGAGGTGTCCTGAGCAGGCCCTAACGGTAAGAGGTACCTTGAAGCCTCGGACAAAGTGCTGGCCAGATTAGTTTTTCCATACGAGGAGGTTCAAACTCACGACCTCTCTTAAGGAATGAGAGTGTGACCACTCACGCCAACCAAGCTTCGTTACCAAGTTTGATACTAAAGATACTAATATTGGGAAGACAATTTAAAATTTTCAAAAAAAAAAAAAAAAGAAAAAAAAAAGAAAGGAAAAAGGTCATCCAACACAGTTGCACATATGGCTTAAACTAACTACATGTTAATAAACTCTTTAACATACACGTACACGCTTGTATTGCCGAGTTGAAACTAACACTACTAGTAGGTAGTAGCTACATAGGAAAATATATACAGTTATGTGTGTGTGTATATATATATATATATATATATATATATATATATATATATATATATATGGGGGCACGGCACGACAAGTCGGAGTCCGACCGACTTTTTGTCGACCCAAACGTTAGAGATGTTTAACTCAACTTGTCTCCACTTCGCCGCCATTAATACATAGTTCTGATCGAGGGCTACATTGGTTAATACGCCATGGCAGTTGGCTTTCTCTTGAAGAAGCTCCGGTAGGCCGAGAAATACCCATCACTGGGCTGCTGCTGCGCATCTTCGTCGTGCAGGCCGCCGTCGAGAACCACCGCCTCCTCGGTGGCGGTAGCCGGGTTGAACCGGATAAGGGGAGCCGGCTGGGGTTTATACCTGTAAATGCAAGAAAGGTTTGGGGGATACTCTATACCGGTGGGAGCTTTGTTAGCCCTCTGTGGGAAACTGGATGCCATTTGAGGATTTGAAGGGTTTTTGGAAGTAGAAAGAAAGATTTCTCAAGTTTTGTGTTGTTTTTTTATTGTTGCTGCGTGCTTAGGCTGTTTAGATAGAATCCTTAATATATTTATAGGCCTGGCAATTGAGGAATTTCTTTTCTCTTTTAATAATTTAATATATTCCACTTGTAGCTATTCTTTTAAGATAAGGAATTCGTATACCAGAGAATCTTTTCATCTATATCTACTATATAATTATTTAAGATGATATACTAACACATGTAATTTTTATACTTCTAGGAGCATCATCAGTAGTTTCAATTTTTTCAAGTCACCAAGAGAGAGGAATGGGAGAAAAAGGAGGAGAACAAAAAAAAAAAAAAAAAAAAAAAAAGTTGTTACTTGTTAGGTGGAAAAAAAAAAAAAGTCATAGGATTTCTGGGCGGTAATTTATATCATGGACCAGGATTCACATATTATTATGAATTCTGAATTGAAATAACGGGATATATAATTTGTACTCGTAAGATACAGAATTTCGTAAGACAAAACACAACCACAACATAATACACATAGCATAGCATTATGGACTTAACTGGATTGAAAATACGAGGTACAAAATTCCTACTCGTAAGGTACAAAATTTCATAACAAAATACAACAAATCATAAAACAAGACACATACACTTGTTATATATTTACTTATTTTCAAATCTGATTTAGGTACATAATTTGTGATCATAGGCACATAATTTCACAACACAAAACACAAATTCATAACATAAGACAATTATTAATTTGTTCCAGGTGTAGAATTCATACTCTTAGGGGCGTTTAATTTGATTGGAGGGGAGTACAATTCCATTCTCACCTAATTATCTCATAATTTCGAATGCAAGCTGATTGCAGTTTATTTTAGCAAACAAATAAATACCCGAAGTATCGGGTTATCGATCCACAGGGAAGCGGGGCGTATCAAGCACTAGTTACTAATCTATTCACGAGAAGCTAATCATATCGAAAAGGGTGATTGATTGATTGTAAAAGTAAAACTAATTAAAAGAGAACAAGGTAGCAGGTTGATGAAAACAATAGAGAAAGAGTTGAACTTCTGGGGTTCAATTGCGTAATCACCTAGTGCCAATCTAAAGCGCAACATTTAATTTGGGTTCAAACAAGTGTGAGAGTGCATACAAGGGAAGGAATTACTCCAGTAATTCCAACCTAAAACAATGCGAGTGAATATTCATTCCCATTATATAAACACTCAAACAACTCAAGCACAAGCATTCAAGATAAGTCCTTAACTAATATGTCATCTCCCAATATGCAATACTTAAGTACAATTGTGGGTGCTCTAAAATATGCCCTAACTCCCATTAAGACATAAAGATAGCAATCTAAAATATGCCATAACTCCCATTAAGACATAAAGATAGCAATCTAAAATATTCCCTAACTCCCATTAAGACATAAAGATAGCAATGAAACGAGTAATTTAGGCCTTTAATTACTAGCATCAACAAAATAGAACACAATTGCAACACAAGCTATAAAACCCAAATGTAAATATATTAATGAATTTATGAACTAGTCACATAGGTTCATAAACACTTTCACTCAAAAATTCCTAAGATGTTTTAGTCACTCATGGCTAGAATGACATTCATTGCAATAATATAAAAGAGTTTACAAGAAACAAAGAAAGTAAAAGAAAAGGGAAAGAGATTCTCTCAAATCTTCCTAGTTTTTCCTCCTTCCAATGTAACTTGTGGCGCTCTTGATGTCTCTCACTCTTTTCGTCTCCAAAAAACACAGCTTAGGTCTAGGGTTTGAGGAAGATGGGTCTTTTATAGTGGAAGCCAAATAGGGGCAGAATAGGAATTTCCGCACAGTTGAAATCTTTCACAGCCTGGATTCTCGACGCGTCGAGCCTTGATCTCTTTTCTTCAGAGTGCTTATTGGAAATTTTCGATGCGTCGAGCCTTGACCCATGTTACTGGAATGTTTCGACGCGTCGAACCTTCAACATCAGGTCTCTTCAGTCCATTTAGGCTCCCAACTTGTCTCAGCACTTCCCTTGCTTTTGCATTTGATCTACAATGGTTTGAAAACACTAACAAAAAAAACCATAAAATACTCAAATCAAGCATTAAACCATATCTACATTAGAAAGCAAGGAAATGGGCATTGAAAGTGATAATTTAATGATCTAAAGCCCAAAAGGAGATTCAATTTAAGAAGAAAAACATGCACAAATAAGCTCTGTAATTTTGCAATTCCTCATTTTATGTAAATTGACAGAATTAGATAACTGACTTAGATTACTGATTGATTCAGTTAAGGGAACAATCAATAATGATAAATCATGAAGAGAATATAAAGGAAAGATAACCGCACAAAAGCCAAAGACACAGAATGTTTACCCAGTTCGATACGGTGTGTATCTACGTCTGGGGGACGATCACATAGGCGTCCGATCCACTAAATCATAATCCAATGTACAAAGGTAGATATACAATAATCTTACCCAAGTGCCCCACACAAGGTACAAACCCAGTCTACACAGGTTTAGTGGATTGTTGAAGATGGAGAGCCATGCATACAGAAGTCCAATGAAATCCCTTCATTTGGAGAGCCCACTCTGATGCAGTCCACTTCAATGACGCTCTATAAGGTTGTTCCCACAACAGTGTGATCACAGTGTCCTTTCGTTTAAGCAGCAGTATCTCTTCTCAAGTTCATCATCTTAATCACCATGAACATATTGTACTGAGAAGACGTATGTCAATCAAAGTTCTAGTCTCATATAGCAGATATGGAGTGTTTCTTCTTATTTTCGGCGTAACCCTAATTCTTGTCAAATAAGGGTACTTATAGATCCTTCAATAAACACTCTCCATAGTTGACTTTGATTGTAGAAGGTAGGACTATAAAAGAGGAATGTAATCTCATAAGATTAGGTCCATACCTTTCTTGAAAATATACGCTGATCATCTTTCCATACTGGTCTGATAAAACCGCGTGAGCCTTTTAAGGAAACAGCTTCCTAAATCAGATCTTCAGTGTCAGTTCTTCTGTTGTTGTTTCTGATTGATCAGTTAGCTGTAGAACCAAACAAACAGACTCTAAACCTATCTTAGTATGCCATAATAATATTGCCAATTATAATATGGGGTTTTTGGACATATAAAAACACTAACAAACTCCCCCTTTGGCTATTATTTGGCAAAACAACTCGACTACAACCACAATGAACTAAGATAGGTTATTATAAATAAGCAACCCATATGTCCGGACAGATTACATAGAATAAAAGCAGAAATATAGAATCCAAAACAGTTTAGGATAAAAAACACAATGCCCAGCCAGGGCCAGAAGGTACTTCAAACAAAAACACCAAAAAAAACACTCCCCCCGAGTTCATACTACTCCCCCTTTTTGCCAATGGTAGCCAAAGATTAAGCATTGGAGGGAGAGTCACTGTCAGACTTCACAGGATCGGCAGCAGCAGCAGCTTCAGTCAGGCTCAAACGAAGAAGAACAGTGGCCAGCTCAGTACGGGCTCCTGTCAGTTGCTTTGCAATAATGCTATGTACCGTCTCAAGGTCAGCAACTCTTGCCTTCAATTGTATAGAAAGCTGAACATCCTTAGCATGAGGAGAGTCATCAGGCACAACACCGGGTTCAGAATTGGATGGGGCAGTCACAGGAACAACATCCCGAATGTGATCCCCAGACAGAAGACGTTTATCAACAGTATAGAGCAACGTTGGGCTGATCACTTCACTGGGCATAGGCTCAAGGCCCTGAGTGGTAAGGATGCCAAAAATCAGATTTGGGAAGGGTAGTCTTACCTTCTGTTCGCGTGGGTGAATCAAGGTGAGAATGTAATAGTAAATCCATTTGCCCAGATCAAGTTGCATCTTTGTTCCAATTCGAAATAAGAACCCAGCTAGAAGCTTGCCAACTGTGTGAAAATGAGCTGATGGAAGCCAGTTGTGAAGAGCTAGGCGGTGTAAAATCACATATCTGGACCTGAGATGGGAGCTTTGCAGATAGTCCTTGTCACCCATAGGCCATGATTTTGTCTGCCCACCGGTCAGAGTTCTGGCAACTAAGTCCCAGTCAGTAACAGCTTCTTCTTAAACTGCTGGCAAGCCATAATATTCATTAATCATATCCGGCCCAAAAACATACCATCTTCCTCTGATAAAAATCTGCATCGGTCGTGGCCCTGTGAGAACGTCAATCTCATCATTGAGATTGCAATAGAATTCATATGTGAGCAGCTTAGAGTAAGGGCAGACGTCCGTGACAGTTTTCAACAATCCGACTTCATTCAGCAAGGGCAGAAGGTCACAAATGGAGTTCATCTGATTCTTGTCCACCGATCTTTGAACAATAAGTTCCCTTCTAACCATAGTGACCCATTTGGTCTGTGCAGTAGGAGATACAAATTGTGGCTGGTAAACAGATGGGTCAGTTACTTCAACAGGTGGGACCTCAGGAGTGACACTTCGTCCTCTTGATCGTGTGGATGGCTTCCCTTTTCTGACATAAGGGGCTGGTACAGAGGTAGCTTGAACAGCAGTAGAACCTTTCTGCTTAACAGACGATCGTAGAGTCTTGAACACTTGTTGAACAGGCGGGTTTCCTTCAGGTTTAACATTCTCACTCGACTTTCTCTTCTTCTCAGGCTGATCCACATCAGCATTATCATCACCTGTCTCAACAACAACCTTTACTGGGACATTCTTCCTTTTTGACCGTCTTGTTTCCTTGGTTGGGGACTGAACCGGAGTCACAAAGTGGCTAGAATCAGAAACATTTGCAGACGAGCTTCCAATAATATTCGAAATCTCTCGAATTTTGAAATTTGTGGAGTAAGGATGAGCAGTTGCCTCAATAGATGGAACATCAGATGGAAGTGCTTGAGATCCATACACTTCAGCCAGTATTTTATCATCTTCACTGGAGGATTCGGAAGGATGAATCACTCGATATGGTTGAGGGATGGTATCAGATGGTAGCCCAGCAAAGTGTCGCACATGTTCCAGACTCTCTCCTAAAGATGTTGCAGTGTAAACAGGAATTTTACCTGTTTTCTCAGACTTGTGGGGGCTTGATAAATCAACAGTTTCAACAGTAGTAGGTTAAACAGGAGTATCAACAACAGAGCAAGTTTCTTTAGAGACATCAATATTCTCAGCAGGAGGCAGTGGGCAATATGATCAGAAGAATAAACGACTAAACTCAGTGGATTTAGCTCATCAGAGGACTTTGCTTTCTCATCAGGCATATGCAAGACATCAGTTTTCATACCAACAGATTCACTCAAAGGCAGAGATAAAGATTCAACATTCACAAGAGGCTTGTCGGAATCCAAAGCAGTTAAATTTTCAGAACTAACAGGCACACAAGAAGGGGTAGCAGGAACATCAGGTTTATCTGGTGAAATTTCAATAGGAGTTTCAGAAAAGTTTGACCTGTTTCGGAGGATCTCCTGTCTGTGTGTTGCCTCTTTTTGAGCAGCTGCGAGATACAGAGGTTGCGCCTCCGCTTGCCTTCGAGAGGCCTCAACCAATTCTAGGGCTCGATGTGCAAAGTATTGAAGGAATGCCCCGGCCCGATTTTCATCCAAGGGTTCTGGAATATATACTGGAGAAACTTCATCACTGGCTTCAGAAACCATCATAAGCAGTTCAGTCGCATCATTTTCAGACCATTCTGCATAAAATTCTGGGTAATAGGTCATCACAGTTACTAAAATCTCGTCGCGAAGTAGAGGATCAAGTTTGAGCTTCTTCTTCATCGGAAACTGCAGCAGCGTCTGAATGTGTTTAAGAGCTACCTCCGGAGAATGTGTCTTGCTTCCAAGCTTGATAATGATGTTTCTTACAGGGTCTGCCATTGAAGGTTATGTGCGAGGAGAAGAGCAGATCACTGAAGGCAGATTTGCAAGAGAGATAGAAGGTTGAGAGCTGAGGTGTTCAAGGATGAGATGTTCTTCTTGACCCGGTATCATATAGGCTTAAGGGTGATGAGCCCTAATTAATGCGGCTTGTCAAATATCATGCAGACGCGATTGATTGACACAACGGTACAACTCCTTTTTAGGAAGGAAACGGAACCCAAGGAAATTTGAAATTCGAAAAAGAATTAATATCTTTTAAGATATCTCTGAGAAGGATATGGTTAAATAATCTTCTTAACATAAATAGAGAGGAGTTTTTTTAGGAAAAGTCAAATCATAACACTGACCCGTATATACCAACTCCTCTCTGACGGACCGACTGCTTTAATCAGTCAATTCTGCAAATTCCCAGAGCAGACCTGAGAATTTCAAAACGATTAGCATCCAATGGCTTGGTCAGAATGTCCGCCAGTTGTTTGTCTGTCTGAATATATTCTAATTCAATTTCCTTGGCTTCAACCAGGTCTTTGATGTAGTGATGTCTGATGTCAATATGCTTCGTTCTGGAATGTTGAACAGGATTCTTGGAGATGTTAATAGCACTGACATTGTCACAGAATAGTATCATTGTTCCTTGAGTCAGACCATAATCCAGAAGCATCTGTTTCGTCCAAACCAACTGAGTACAGCAACCACCTGCAGCTATGTATTCTGCCTCTGCAGTGCTTAGTGAGAATGAGTTATGTTTCTTACTTAACCATGATACTAAGTTCTTACCAACAAAGAAACATCCTCCAGAAGTACTTTTCCGATCATCAATATTCCCTGCCCAATCAGCATCACAGTATGCAACCAGATTCAGTTCACTGTCCTTGGAATACCAGAGTCCATACTGTATTGTTCCTTTAACGTATTTTAGAATGCGTTTTGCAGCTATCAGATGTGATTCCTTTGGGTCAGATTGATACCTTGCACAGATTCCAACACTGAACATTATGTCTGGTCGACTGGCTGTTAGATACAGCAGACTGCCTATCAAGCTACGATAGATTGTGTTATCCACTGATAGACCAGTTTCATCTTTCGATACTTTTGTAGAGGTGGAGATAGGTGTTCTGGATGATTTGCATGATTCCAGATCAAACTTTCTGACAAGATTCTTAGCATACTTCTCTTGCGAAATAAAATATCCTTCAGAACTTTGCTTGACCTGTAGACCTAGGAAGTATGTCAGTTAACCAACCATGGACATTTCAAACTCTTCCTCCATCACTTTTACCAACTCATCAGTGTATTTCTGCATGGTTGATCCAAACACAATGTCATCAACATAGATTTGGGCTATGGTTACATGACTTCCAGTAGTTTTTACAAACAGAGTTTTGTCAACACTTCCGCGTTTATACCCATGCTGGAGCAAATACTGTGTTAGTCGTTCATACCAGGCCCGTGGAGCTTGTTTAAGGCCATAGAGAGCTTTTCGAAGCTTATAGACATAAGAAGGGTGTTCTGGATCTTCAAAACCTTTAGGTTGAGCCACATAGATATCTTCATGGAGATACCCATTCAGAAATGCTGTCTTGACATCCATCTGATATAATGTAAATCCCAAAATGCATGCGACAGCCAACAAGATTCTGATTGACTCGAGTCTAGCTACAGGAGCAAAAGTCTCGTCATAGTCAATCCCTTCAATCTGTGTATAACCTTGAGCCACCAACCGAGCTTTGTTTCTGGCTATATTCCCTGCTTCATCAGTTTTATTTTTAAAGATCCACTTCGTTCCAATTACGTTGACACCATCAGGTCTTGGTACAAGATTCCAAACATGATTCCGCTCAAACTGATGTAGCTCCTCCTGCATTTGCCTTGATCCACAGATCATCTTGTAAAGCTTCTTTGACATTTTTGGGTTCTATCTTTGAGGTATAGCAAGCAGATCCAGATATTTCTGACTCCATCACAGACTGAGTCCTCTTGTTGTAGACTCTGTAGGCACGACTGTTCGGAGAGTACCCAAGAAAGATGCTCTCATCACTTTTGGGTTCGAACTTCCCTATTTGTTCTCTATCAGCCTGCACATAACACTTAGTCCCAAACACATGAAAATATTTCAAATTTGGCTTCTTTCTCTTCCAGATCTCATATGGAGTTTTCGTTGTTCCTGGTCTAAGGTAGACCCTATTTATAGTATGACACGCTGTGTGAACTACTTCAGCCCAGAAACGTTGTGGCAAATGTGAAGCATGCAACATAACTCGAGCCATTTCCTGTAAAGTTCGGTTCTTTCTTTCCACCACTCCATTCTGTTGAGCAGTTCTAGGAGCTGAGAATTCATGTGAGATACCATGCTCGAAGCAGAAGTCTGAATATAGTGAGTTCTCAAATTTCTTTCCACGATCACGCCTTAATCTCTGAACTTTTATAATAGATTCATCATTTTCCTTCTGAACTCTTATGCACAGTGTCTTAAAGGCCTTGAAAGCTTCTGTCTTTTCTCTCAGAAAGTATACCCAGCTGTATCGAGAGAAGTCGTCCACACACACAAATATGTATTTCTTTCCCCCAATGCTTTCAGTCTGTGTTGGTCCCATGAGGTCTATATGGACAAGGTCTAGGCATTTCTCAGTGGTGATACCTCTTACAGCTTTGTGTGGGGTTCTGATTTGTTTCCCAATGGCACATGCGCCACAGTTTTTTTCTGGATCAATTCTGATCTTAGGTACACCTTTTACTGCTTCCAGTTTGATCAGCTTATCCATATCTCTGAAGTTTATGTGACCTAGTCGTCTATGCCAGAGTTTCGATTCATCAGATTTGGATAGGTGACATGCAGTTTCATTTGTCAAAACATAGCAATTGTCTGAGGACCGGGTTCCTTCCATGACCAGTTGATTTGCTTTGTCACTAACTCTGCAGCAGTTACGATCGAAACACACATCCCAATTTTGATCACATAACTGACTGATGCTAATTAGATTCGCTTTTAACCCACTGACTAGCAGGACTTCTTCTAATTGAGGTAAACCTGGTACATTTAGTATACATTTCCCGACGATTTTACCTTTTTGTCCATCTCCATATGTTACAGCTCCACTGCTAGGCGGAACCGCCATCAGACACTTGATATTCCCAATCATATGTCTGCAACATCCACTGTCGAAATACCATCTAGCATCAGTTGTAGACGCAGTCAGAACAATGGTGGGGTAGCAGATAACTTCTGACTTTCTGACCCAAACCTGCCTAGTGAATGGTGTAATAGTCTTATTCTGATATTTTTCCTTCCTTTGATCTTTGTAGAAAAAATAGCACTCAGGTCGAGTATGACCTTTTGTTTGACAGTAGTGACAAATGGGAGTGTAATATTTAACTTTGACAATATTATTTTTGAACCTCGAATAATGAGATTGATGAGTTGATCTTCCCAGGTCAGTATCAGTACTCTGATCATACCTCATTCCCTTGTTTTGTACTGACTGAGATGACTGTCCTTGTTCATATCTGCGATCAGCTGTGGTCTTAGACATTCCCTCTTTGATGAACTTTGTTGCGTTATTCGAAATTGTTCAAATCCTAGTCCCTTCTTATCATTAGGATTTCTGCCAGAGTCTAGAATCTTATCTAAGGTAGATGTGGTGTCCATCATCTGGATATTTTTCTTCAAGTTCTCCAATTCCTTGATTAATTTTCCTTCTCTGGACCGTATCTGAGTGATGAGATCTTCTTTTATGATCAGTTCTGCATTTAATTTCTTTAGAAGATCATCTCTTTGCTTCAGCTCGTCATTCAGATTTTTATTCACTTTCACAAGTTGTTCCCAGCTAGCAACAAGTTTTGCAAATTCTGTCTCAAGTTGATTATGTCTCTCTTCAAAGTCATCAGTTGATATGTATGATTCCCCATCTGATTGATCTCCGTCTGACTGAAGGTCTGTAGCAGTAAAGAAAGCTACAAAGTTTCCCACATTATCATCTGATTGATCATTTGAAGCTTCCTCCTCATCGTCACTGAGAGTAGCTACAGACATAACCTTTTTTCCTTTTGAGATATGTTGCACATTCAGCCTGTATGTGACCGTATCCTTCACATTCCCTACACTGTACTGACCGATTGAGAGGTTTTCCTGAGTCTGTGGAACTGTTCCTGATTTGTCTTGATCGCCCAGTCTGAGTTTGATTGTTTTGTGAGAAAGGTGATGTTTCTACCTTTTGATATGAGGAATTGTTGCCTTTGTATTGTGTCCTGGTAGGCTGACCTTGACCCTTTCTGTTGAAACCTTTTAAGATTTTCTTGAAGTTTTTGGTTAGAAGAGCTAAGGTTTCATCATCTATGTCGTCTATGTCAGATTCTCGATCAGCCTCAGCCACAAAAGCTACCGACTTTCCTTTCCTGTTGCTTTCAATATCATCATCAGCAAGAACTTCTAGTTCGTATGTGTGTAAGCTTCCCATGAGTTCTCCAACTGTCTTCTTTTCCCAACCTGTGTGTTCCTGAATAGCAGTTATTTTCATTCGAAAACGTTTAGGTAAAGATCTAAGGATCTTTTTGACCACTCTCTCATCAGTGAACGGTTCCCCAAGTATTGAGGCTCGGTTTATCAAGTTCTGAACCCTACTGTGGAAGGTCGAAATGGTTTCGTCTTCAATCATTCTGAGTGCTTCGAATTCTGACAGAACCATTTGTAGCTTTGACTGTTTGATATCACTGGTTCCTTCAAATCTGGTTTCAAGAATCTCCCATACCCGTTTAGCCTCTTTTACTCCTGTAACAAGCGTAAAAACAGATTCATGCAGAGATCCTACAATTGAGTTCAACGCTTTGTTGTTCAGATCAGAGGCATTCATTTCATCGTCTGTCCAAGTCTCCATGGGTTTTTCTTCAGCAACTCCTTGTGCATTTGGGGTAGTAAGCCGACTCCACCCAGTTAGGATGGTGCGATAAACCCTGGTACCTTGTGCTTGAAGATATATCTCCATACGAGCCTTCCAGAAAGAGTAGTTGTGACCATCTCGTTCTGGTGGTTTCATACTTGCATCCATCCTGAATACACCAACCAGCCAACGAACACACAGATAGACTCGCACACAAAAAAAAAAGAACGACAGAATGCAAAACTAAAACAGCCCTTCGGATCAAGTCACTATGTAGACTTAAAAGCTCTGATACCACATGTAATTTTGCAATTCCTCATTTTAAGTAAATTGACAAAATTAGATAACTGACTTAGATTACTGATTGATTCAGTTAAGGGAACAATCAGTAACGATAAATCATGAAGAGAATATAAAGGAAAGATAACCGCACAAAAGCCAAAGACACAGAATGTTTACCCAGTTCGATACGGTGTGTATCTACGTCTGGGGGACGATCACATAGGCGTCCAATCCACTAAATCATAATCCAATGTACAAAGGTAGATATACAATAATCTTACCCAAGTGCCCCACACAAGGTACAAACCCAGTCTACACAGGTTTAGTGGATTGTTGAAGATGGAGAGCCATGCATACAGAAGTCCAATGAAATCCCTTCACTTGGAGAGCCCACTCTGATGCAGTCCACTTCAATGACGCTCTATAAGGTTGTTCCCACAACAGTGTGATCACAGTGTCCTTTCGTTTAAGCAGCAGTATCTCTTCTCAAGTTCATCATCTTAATCACCATGAACATATTGTACTGAGAAGACGCATGTCAATCAAAGTTCTAGTCTCATATAGCATATATGGAGTGTTTCTTCTTATTTTTTGCGCGTAACCCTAATTCTTGTCAAATAAGGGTACTTATAGATCCTTCAATAAACACTCTCCATAGTTGACTTTGATTGTAGAAGGTAGGACTATAAAAGATGAATGTAATCTCAGAAGATTAGGTCCATACCTTTCTTGAAAATATACGCTGATCATCTTTCCATACTGGTCTGATAAAACCGCGTGAGCCTTTTAAGGAAACAGCTTCCTAAATCAGATCTTCAGTGTCAGTTCTTCTGTTGTTGCTTCTGATTGATCAGTTAGCTGTAGGACCAAACGAACAGACTCTAAACCTATCTTAGTATGCCATAATAATATTGCCAATTATAATATGGGGTTTTTGGACATATAAAAACACTAACGAGCTCATATCACAAGTAAATTTATTCATCCAATCGTTTGATTGGGGGGAATTGTAATTCTGCAGAATGGAAATTCCCACAATTTCATGGGGTTAAAATCCCATGCCCCTCTTGGTATTTCAATTCCATGGATTTTAGGAAGAAAAAAAAATAACTTTGAGACAAAATTACCCCTATTTTTTAACCAAAAATTGATGTTTGACATCTCTCTTCCGATTATAACATATCTTCTTCTTCTACTCTCAACAGAGAACGGCAATCGGTAGGCAGACCTCAATCAAACATGTTTTCTCAAAACTCCTTTATCTATTTTATTACTTTTGTTATGCAATTCTAGAGTTTATTTACAGCGTGTTACATAAATTTTCAAAAGCAAAATTTAAATTTGGTCATTTAAGATTAATAATAGTAATAATAATAATAATAATAATAATAATAATAATAATAATAATAATAATAATAATAATAATAATAATAATAATAATAATAATAATAATAATAATAATAATAAGTATGGGCATTTTGGACTTTATACTACTTATTTCCTTTCAATTTTCATGTATACCAAACATTGAAATTGAAATTCCCAGTAATTCTATTCTTGCAAACCAAACACTGGAATTTAAATTATAACTTTATTCCCACATTATTAATCTCCCATGAAATTTCAATTTGTTTTCCAGCGAATTTTTTCTGATTCGTTCAACAGAACGCCTCTGGTCCAAAACACAAGACACAAAAAGTCACGTACAATACATGCAAAACACAAAAAGTCACAATACATGCAAAACGTATACACATAAACCAGGGTTCATCCATACTGCAGTGTGAACTCCTGGTCCATGGTATAAGGATTGCCTCTGGGCATGAATGGTGTGCCTGAGGCACCTGCAGGAGATTTTTTTTTTTTTAATTGCAGGCCCCAAAAAAAAAAAAAAAAAAAAAAAAAACTGAATTTGCAAGATAAATTTTATTTTCTCTCTTTCTCCTCTTTCCTCTGCATAAGCTTAGTCCCTACAAAAAATTCTTATAATGTGGTTGCTCTATTGCTTTTTGTTTGATCATGTCGCGTGTAAAATTACACTCGTAGTATGTTATTGTAGAGTTACAACCTCGTAGTTTGTTTAGGATCATCTTGTAGTGGAAGTTAAAGCTAAGGGAGGTCTTACATGGCATGTTGTGTGGGATCATCTGGTAGTAAAGTTAAAAGGTCTTATCTAGCTAGCTGTAATTAGATTCCCTTCAATTCTTTAGTTTTGTACATCTGACTATATGTGGTATATCTAAATCTTATTCATCCATATCTCTTTCTCTAACAATATAATTTTTTAGCATTATTTATAAAATTTATTTATTTTTAATGAGGGAAAAAACAAAAGTAAATGAACTTAGACCAAGACACTCCTACAAGTACTGGACGAATGCTCTCTAGAGCATCTTCAACCATATGTATCCTAATCCCAGGTGTCTTACAATAAAAAACAATTTAGTGCGCACCTTTGTTAGCATTCATCTGAATATGGCTTATAGAAGAAGTCCAATCCCTAACAAACATATCCCAAACACCTTCCTAGAGATGAAAGAGCGGGACTTGAATTGCCTTGTATCATTTTTTGAATTACTACAAAAGAATTGATTTCAAGAATAATCACTATGAATCTTATTTTTCAAAAAAAGAAAAGCATAAGATAAATATATAACTTAGAGTTTAGAACAGATTACAGATATTACCTTTTAAAGATTCACGAGTGTTTAAAAAAGAGTTTAGAGTTTAGCTATTAAACTTGTGGCTACGGTAAACAAATTTATTCGTTTTAATTTAATGTAAAACTATTTTTTTTTTTAACAAAAAGGTATCTTCTTCTACAAAGGTGCTCATGATTTCTTAACTTTAACAAGAATCTAATAACAAAATTATATACCTCTCTAACCTCACCTAAAACCCTTGCCGTCTTCTTTGTATTAATAGTGCTATATTCAATAAAGTAAGGAGAATATATATATATATATATATATATATATATATATATATATATATATAGATATACACACACACACTATACTATACTATACTTACTATATATATATATATATATATATATATATATATATACTAATAAGAGCCCAAGAGAGTTAGACCTATAATGGGTAGAAAAAATGGCGGTCAATTTTTTTTAATCAAATGAATGACTAAATTGATCAGATTTTAATTTTTCCTTAAAATTTCCTAATTTATCCTTAATGAATATGATTTTCCGTTAAATATTATATTTTCCGTTAATTTCTGTTAGTTCATCTTTAACTTATTCATTGATTTCAATAAAAAGGTCTTAGGTTCGAACCTCATCCCAATCAAAGTTGATATAATTAGTACTCTATTTTACTCTTATTAAATTTAGTATAGTAGATAATGATTCAGTAGCTACAACAAAAAATAATACATATGCATTTCTTTAATTTAGAATTATGTGTCTACAATGTCTTTATTCAAAAAAATTATTCATTATCAATAAATTAAATAAGAGAAATAATTTCATTAGTTATATTGTCTTTATTTTTCTCCAATATAAAAATTTTTTACATTCAAATTCAACAATTGATTATATTCGTTACATTGTCCCTACAATGCATTTATTAAAAAAAAAAATATTCATTATCGATAAATTAATTAAGAGAAATAATTTTAATAAATTATATTGTCTTTATATTTCTCCAATTTAAAAATTCTTTACATTCAAATTCATCAATTGATTGTATTCACTACATTGTCTATTATCTTTTTGGGAAAATTGTAAAAAATGCCCCTCTATAATATGTCAATTATCAATGTCACCCCTGAATTATAAGTAGTGTAAATGTTGCCCCTCAATTATCAAAACGGTGCACATATAGCCCCTCCCGTAACGGACATGTGCATCCCCGTTAGTGTACGACACCGTTAAATCAGAGTAAATATGTAATTTAGTTGTTTTTTCCCTCCCTCGATTCGAAGTACCAACGATGGACAGCGGTGGGGAACCACAGGTCCGTTATGGGATGGGCTATATGTGCACCATTTTGATAATTGAGGGGCAACATTTACACCACTCATAATTCAGGGGTGACATTGATAATTGACATATTATAGAGGGTATTTTTTACAATTTTCCCTATCTTTTTTTGTGCATTATTTTTTAATTAAATATCAAAGTTATAATACAAAATAATGCTATATATTTATTTACCAAGAATTTTATTAATACCATAAAAAATAAAAAAATATATAATTAATAAAGTCAATCATATTAACTACTTGAGAGATTTGTTGACAAAGAGAGTATTCAAATCATACAACAAATTGAAGTGAGAACTACCTCACAATGTCCTTGTTTGACAATCAGCAGTTAACGGTTAACGTCAGGGCCGGCCCTGGGGCAAGGGTAGGCTGGGCCCTTGCCCAGGGCCCATGGTTGGGGAGGGCCCCATCTTATCTCTTATACATAGTATATATGTATTGAGTATAAGTAATTTATATACATATATTTTATACTAAGGTGAATTAGCTTAGCTGGTAAGATATTTAAATTTTAACCTCCTTTAATCAAAGGCCGGTGATCCAATCCTTCCCTTTACATTTTAGAATTCCTCAACTTTACTTCTTTGCTTATATTATAATGTATCTTTTAAAAAATTATTTCTAATGATTTTTTGTGTTTAATACGGAGTAGTATTTTTAATGTAGTTTTTAAATATATAAATTTTCATAAATTTATACTAAACATAATATGAAAAAAAAATTAAATTAAATATATAAATTTTTATATTAAAATTTTAATGCAGTTTCTAAATTTATAAATTTTTATATACTTATACAAAACATATTATGAAAAATTGAATTAAAAAAACTTCAATCAACTCATGTTAACCAAACAAGACACATAAAAATAGGACGGAGGGGGTTATATGATATATTTTTAGATTGAATTATAAAAAAAAATTAAAAGATAATTTACTCCGTACATTTTTATGAATATCTAATCAATGTAATATAGAAGTTTCTATCATGTGTCATTGTATTCAAATTATTGTAAAAAAGTTTGAAATTTATCTAGTTAAAAGAAAAAGTATTTATAAAAATCATATAAATATAGAAGATGTGTGATTTATAATATGCTTTATATTCAAACTATTTTATCTAGATAATTATGTTTCATATCTTTTTGAATTTTTTTATTGCGTTTTGAAATATTTTAATTTCTTTCTCCTAGTCAAAAAAATATTTTTAGCTTCACATATGTTTGTAATTATTGTTTTATAAATTTTTAATAATAATTAATTTATTATTTATTATGATAACAATGTTATTGTTTATAAGTTGACTCGATTTTAAATTATTTATTCATTTTTATAAACAATAATAATTATTTATTTATGAAGGCACTTATACGATTATTTATTATTTTACATTAAGGAAAGCACCTAGAATTTTTTTTCATGATTATTATTGTCGCTGTAAAATTGTTAAAAACTTGTTAATCTTATTTAAAGTTATTGATATTAGTAATTTTTTTCTTATTTAAATTAAATCTTAGGCATGAAATATATATTAACCGGGGCCCATTTTTTTGTCCTGCCCCGGGCCTAGAAAATGATTGGACCGGCCCTGGTTAACGTTAGCGAATTTGACCAGTGAATTATATCAACAGTTGGTAAAAAGATATTTCAAAAAATTAACTATTTAGATTAACATGTAAAATGACCTAAAGTACTTACCTTGATATAGTCTAAAGTACTTATTTAAAAAAAACATTGGGTATTATCCCAATCGCGCAATGCGCGTAAAAAACTAGTGTATATATATATATATATATATATATATATATACATATATGTATGTATATATATACATACATACATATATGTATATATATATATATATATATATATATATATATATATATATATATATATATATATATATATATATGTGTGTGTGTGTATATATATATACACACACACACACACACACACACACACACACACACACACACACACACACACACACACACACACATATATATATATATATATATATATATATATATATATATATATATATATATATATAGTGTTATTTATTTGGAAAATATTACATGCACTCCCAATTCTTACTCCAACTTGTACTCGGCCCTCTCACAAATTCTTGATGTGGACACATTTCTTGGGATCCACATGATGAAATATAGCCAATATTTATTTGCCATGTCATGGAGTACAAGTATGGAGTAGAATTTGGGAGTACATGTAACTTAATTTTTTTAGTCAGTTAGTTATGATCTAATAATTATTTTAATCATTAATTGTTCAACAAGTACATTATTTTTTGAAAGCAAACAAGGAAGCAATATGTTAGGAACACTTGTATTAGGATTTTGATGATACCAATGTAACTTAGAAAGTAGACCCCTAACTTTCGTTGTTTTCAAATGCTGCTTTCGTTCTAGACGAAAGTTGCCATAACTCACTTTGAAATTCGTGTTAAGATAGACAAACACACGAAAACGAGTTATGTTCATCAGTTGGGTCTATCAAGGCGAAAAGAGACACAGAATACGAATTCAGAAGCATCAACAACGAAAGATCAACTCAGGTTATCAACCATCTCGACAAGACAGTTATCTTTATGACGATTCATCAAGACACTCATTCTCTTCAGTAACGAGAAGAATGTCTCTACTGTCTGAGTTGATTAACCATCATAGGACAAAAAGGACCTCAACATGTGGGACACGCATACCAAGGAGCATTAAATGAAGCTGTACTATTCTTCAGAAGCTAAAAGACAAAAATCCTAGGGTTGTTCATGTCTACAACGGGTACATAGTACAAACCGCATTTATTGCGCCAAGCTCCCCGGTCCTTACCCAATGGATAATAGGTTTGAAATTACATCTCCCTCCAACGGATGAAATTTTCCACACCTATAAATACCCACCTTCATCAACTAAGAAGGTGCTAGTTCTTTTCACTCGATCATTACTCTCAAGCAAAAGCTATTGTATAAGCTCATTTTCTTACCAAGCTTTTGCGAACCAGTATCAAGGCGTGAAGATCTCTTAAAGAAGTTCATCAATCTTCATCTTCTACCTTGAAGAAGTCTTGCATCTTGAACGAAGCAGTCATCCCTCATTCAGTTAAGACTTCACCGTGTTGGAGAAATCAGAAAATACTTTCTACCAACCTCAACTCTGAAGAAGACGTTGATAGAGGCGGAGTAAACTCGAGGAGTTGAAAAACCTACAGGAAGCTGTCCGGCTTAGTGATCAAGGAAGCTTTCGTGTGTATTTGTACTAACGAGTGATAGTGCAAACCTTCCATAAGTTGTGGAAGAAGAGTGGAGTAGGCAAAGTTGGCCGAACCACTATAAAAACTCTCATCCCTCTATCTTCTTGCTTTCGTGCTTTACTTTTCAGCATTACATCATCATCCGTCCAAACTGAAAGTTATCTTATAACTTCAAACTGTGCAAAGCAACTAAAACTAATTTAATGTATCCGCTGCGTTACAACCCTGAGAGGTTGCCATTTGCCGAAAATCGGAAAGAGTCTATCCACCACCCCCCCCCCCCCCCCCTCTAGACTCTCGTTTTAACCCTACTGGGACCAACACAATATTATTACTACAAATACATCAAAATAAAGTTAGGAGGGACCGTGTCCCAATACAAAGTAGTAGCCTGAGCCGAGACATTTGAAGCTAAATTATAAGCAATAATGTTTAAAAGCCTAGGAACTGAAAGAAAAACACAAGAAGAGAAAGTAGCCATGTAGAAACACTGCTGATGTAATTTTGAAGAATCGTGCAATCCGTATAAAGAGTAACATCTGTAACTGCACAAGCCTTCAACCAAGACAAAACCTCCTTGCAAGCCAGAGCTTCAGCCGTGAGGGCATTTTCGCAGTACGGGAGCTTCCCATTCACCGCTGCCACGAAGTTGCCACTATCCGCAAGTAACACCACACCAAAAGCCACCGCTCTTGAACCAGGATCGCACGCTGCGTCGACGAAGCAGCGCAAACCCGCTACTGCCGACATATGCTGCCGCTGCTGAGGGGCGTTCGACGCCTGCTGTCCAGCTGAATTCCAGGTCGTAACGGACGCCACAACAGCCCTCCAAACGTGCTTTGGCAATCGCAAAAATGGCTCTCACACCGCGGGTATTTCTTGCACACCATACATGATAAAGAACTGCAATAATTTGAACAAGAACATCCGCCGTTAACATAGACATAGCATTCTGAAACCACTCCAAAAAAGACCCACCATACACACAATTAATAGGGAGACGGGATTCATTCCAAAGATGATGTGCATACGCACACTCAATAAGTGGGTGCATGACATCCTCATGAAATAAGGCACACATAGGACAAGATGGGTTCACATCAACTCTCTTTTCAAGAAGGGCGGTACTACGTGGTAGGTAGAATACCACGGATCGCTCTCCATAAAAATGTTTTCCATTTAGGGGAACCTTCAATTTCCATAGGGCAGACCATTTTTCAAAACAAGAAGAATTTGATATTTCACCAACAATACTTCTATACCCACTCTTCACAAAATAGGATCCAATTGGTTCCCTAAACCAATACCAT
The DNA here is from genome assembly GCF_001879475.1 of Ipomoea nil. NCBI lineage: Eukaryota > Viridiplantae > Streptophyta > Magnoliopsida > Solanales > Convolvulaceae > Ipomoea > Ipomoea nil. Next base: position 396,158 of record NW_017617607.1, read on the forward strand.
GATTTCTCATAGGATGGACACACAGGAACTCTAAAGATATGATTAACATCATTAGGATCAAAAATATCATTAAGAATAGCCAGGTCCCATGAGTATCCTGATCGATCAAACTTGACACCTTTGATCCTTGCAGTTGATAGGGCATAGCAGTCTGAATTCTGAAATCCGAATCCAATAGCCAAGGATGTTCCCAAATCATAGTAGAATCACCATCACCAATTCTCCTTCTTATACCACTACAAATTAGCTCATGGGCCGCCATAATACTCCTCCAACAAAAACTGGGGTTATTCCCTACACAAGCATCAAGGAAGGAAGATTTAGGGAAATACCTTACCTTAAACACCCGGATAGCTAGGGATACATGCTGAATAAAAAAATGCCATACTTGCTTCCCTAACATAACCAAATTGAAAGCCCTAAGATCTTTAAACCCCAGACCAAGTACATATTTGATCGTAAGTTATCATTTAAAATTTGTGGATTTAGTCCCTCATTTAAATTGAATCTGTTAATTTCACACAACAGCATGCAAACCTTTTAAATTTATATACATTTCTTCACGTTCGTGCTCATTGAATGTCTAAAGTAATGTTGTTTTCCTAACTAGTATTTTCACCCGTGCGATGCACGGAATGGATTTGTTGTAATATATTAAGAATATTTGAATAGATATATAATTATTTAAATTAGAACATCAAATATCATATAGTGCAATTAAAGATATGGTTTGGATCATTTATGTATTTTTATGTTATCATTGCTAGAATTTGTGCAAATAATTGCTCAAATTAATAGCTAATGTTTAGATGTACACATGCGGTGCTATAACTTTGAAGATTTTATTTATCATTGTTTAGTATTTATCATTGTCTATAAAATGTTTTCTTAAAAGAAAAAAGAAAAAAGAAAGACTAAAATAAGGAGATATTAAGCTAAAGCTTCTTAAATAAGAGTCTTTTGGCTTCTCAATACTTGTCGACGTTGATGGGCAAGCAATTATGTTTGGAAGATGAGCATTGTTCAAATTAAAGCTCCTCTTTTCAAACATTTTCGATGTGGGATCAAAATGATCCCAAATCATTTACAAAGGGGAGCTCGTGGTTCCGCTTTGTCTTTTTTTTAAAAAAAAAAATTCATATAATTAATTTGTTAAACTGCATAATAATTATTAGATAATGGCCTTGTTTGATTATTGACAAATTTGTCAATATTTTAACAAATTCTTCATTTTAACATTTTTTCTTTAATCAAAACACCATAAATATTATCAAAACACCAAAAATATTATTTAATAACTTAGCAATGTTACTCCAAACTGCTAAAAACAAAAACAATACATAGACATTTTGGGTTAATCTTTCCCAAAGCCCCCTAATAATAAATAATAATTTTTTTTTTAAAAAAAAAACTAAAATAAAAAGTCATTACGTTAAGACTTCTTAAATACGAGTTTTTTGGCTTTTTAATACTTGCCCACATTAATGGGCAAGCAATTATGTTTTTAAGAGGAGCATTGTTCCCTTTATATATAGGACCTCAAGAGCTCCTCTTTCTAACATTTTCGATATGGGATAAAAATGATCCCACATCATTTATAAAGGGGAGCCCTTTGTCTTCTTCTTCTTCTCCTTATTTTTTTTAATTTTAATTTTGTTAGTCCCGGTAGGGTTGAAAGAGAGTCTAGAGGGGGGTGTGGGTGAATAGACTCTAATTGATATTTTAAAGTTACTCCTTTCGGAGTGATGCACAGCGGAATTGAGGTTTTGCCTTAGTTATACTTTGCACACTTTCGTTAGTAGCTCTTAACATTTGGTCGATATGATATGCAATGCACGAAAGGTAAAGAGCAGTATTTAAAGAGATATGGAGAGAGAGATTTTTATAGTGGTTCGACTGTTAACAAAGCCTACTCCACTCTTCTTTCACAACTCGTAAAAGGGTTTGCACTATCACTCCTAGTACAAACTACTTCAAGTTGGCTTCCTTAATCACTAAGCCTGATAGCCACTTGATAGGTTTTTCAACTCATCGAGTTTACTCCGCTTCTATCAACTTCTTCCTAAGAGTTGAGTGTTGGAAAGATGATGTCTTGTTTCTCCAACATGTTGAAGCCTTGTCTTGATATCTGGATGAATCTTCACTTGAAAAGATGCAAGACTTCTTCCAATTTTTGTGAAGTATGGATGATGGATGAGCCTTTGAAGAGATGAAACTGTTTGAAGAGATTTTCTTTGGATAGCAATAGTTGAATAACCAGCCCTTTCTTCAATGGTGAAGAGAGGTATTTATAGGTGGGAAAAATTCATCCGTTGGAGGGAGATGAAGATTTCAAACCTATTAACTAGTGTGTAATGACCAGTGGGCATAGATCATTTAATGCACTTGTACTGTGTAGCTGTTGGTGTCAAAAGCATTATGGCTTTTGTCCTTGTTCTCTGACAAGATGGTACAAGTCTTTTAATGCTCCTTGTCTTTTGTGAAGATCATTGTGACACCCCAAAAATCCACACTCCAATCCATGAATTAATTGAGTAATTAATTCTATATCTTTTGAGGAATTGATTCCTAAAATCCTGATTTTTAATACTCAAGGACTAGTATTTGACTAGTCAATCTTTAAGTTGTGTTGTACCTTGTGCTTTGAGAGGAGTTCCCTTGTTCCTTACACTTTCTAAGATTTAGTAAGGGTATCCTTGTCTTTTCACCAAGAGCTAGTGTTGTAATCTAAAACTAGAAGACTTCTTCATTTCATTCCTTACAATTCCTAGAAAAATATCTCTACCTTCTCTCTAGAAAAGAAGAGTAGCTTGTTCTTCAAGCCAAGTGAGACCTTTGTCAAGATTCCAAGTTTTTCTCCCAAGATTCAATCTTTTATCTATTTGGGCATCTAGAAGGGTAAGATCTAAGCTTGTCTAGTCTTTTTGGTTCCATCTTAGTTGTCTTTTTCTTAAAGGTGGGATCTTTATGATCTTTTGGTTTGATCTTGAAGTGGGTTTGGCTAGTGAGCTTAGTGGAGAGCTTGTTGTGGTGTAAGAGAAGTCTTTTGGTCTTCAAGAGGTAACCCATGCTCTACAAAACCTATTTTGCTTACCAATATATGATTTCTTGGATTCTACTTGTGTTTTGCTATGAAATGCGAGATTTTATGCATTTAACTTGTGATATTGCATATCTAGAGCTTGTGTTTAGGATTCCTTTGTGCCATTGCTTGGCATGTTCCTTGGTTCAAGTCATTTTGTTGTGTTTGGTGAGATTTGGCATGTTTTGGACTTGAATTTGTGTTTGGAGGAGAAAATCCCCGAAGGGATTTCTTGTGGAACAGGGTTGTCCCCACGGGCGGGGCACCACCCGCCGGCCTACCCGCGGGTACATAGGCCTGTGGGGATGTGCTCCCACGGGCGGGACCACGGGTGGGGCACTAGCCGTGGGTCCACTCGCGGGGAACACGATGGTGTTCGTTCGGGATTTGTTCCCCGTGATTTGTTTGTCTCGGTATTTGATCTTTTGACTTCCCGTTGTTCTTTTGTGGAACTATTTGAGTGTCTTCTTGATGTTTCGTAGGTCTAGAGCTATATGGTAGGTATCTATGTAGGATCTTTGGTGTCTTGAATCGTGCTAAGTGTTCAACATTGTGTTTCGTTGAACCAAGAGGTGTCTTGTGTGTTCCTCGGAACTATCTTGAGTTTCCCCGTTGTTAAGCATGCTAGTTCGTTGTCTTAATGCTAGCGTGGGTGTTGTTCGTACCTTCCGTTTGGTTGATGATAACTTGTGTTATTCATCGTTGTTGTCGTTGGGCTGTGACCCGTTCCTTGATTGAGTGTGTTTCATACCTTCTTTGCAATCCGTTGATTGATTCGTGTGAGTGGTGGTGCGTGTGTGGCTCTACCTGGATTGCACGATTAGTGGTATGGGATGCTAGTCACCAAGGTATTGTAGCGGTCCTCGTGGTGGCCGTGATGTGATTATGGAGTTGTGTTCCTTCGAGAAAGGTTCACGTGTTTGGGGGATAACATTGTGTTATCCGGGCATGTGTTGCCGTGATTGGTGGTGGTTCGTTGGTGGTCTGTTGGTGGGGGACGATGGTCCCGGCGGAATAAGGTTGGTCTGGGATGTACAGGGGATTCTGGAGGTAATGGTTGGCTTGAAGGTACAAGGTTGGAGGTAGCCATAAGGTTGGAACAGGGCATAAGGAAGGCATACCAATTCGCGATGGGTGATGTTGCGAGGGCTTTTAAAGCCGGTGTTGTGTGATCTTCTCTCGTGACGTGTGTAGTCACGGAGGCTTGTGGTGTTTTGACATGTGTTGCCGTTGGGTGAGTCTTTATCCTTGTGTGTGGTTAACCTTTGTGGTTGGGATGTGTTCTCGGTGTTATCCTTGTGAGTGGTGAGTCTTGTGTTGTCTTTTGATCTTGGCTTTTGACTTATATATACGTATTCCGTTTCGAAAATGGTTTTTATATCTTATATCTGCCTATTTATGATACTTAACGGTATTGGTGTGTTACCAGCATTATTCGCTGACCGGGCGTCGCCCCGATGTTTATCTTTGTATCTTTCAGGTGTTGAGTAGTCGAGCGCGATGTCTAGAGCCTGGTAGCTTAGCACCTGTATCTTTAGACTGTGTTTTGTGGCCTGCGTGCCAATGGTTTTAGATTGTTTTAGATTGATGTTTTGGGTTAGTGTGATACACTTGCAGATTGTCGCCTTAGCGTTACCTAGTGTGGTATACGTGGCATAACACCCCTGTTTGGATTTCTTTTATCCAGTTTCCGTTTATCTTCCGCTGTGCTATTTTTGTTGTTAATCTGCATGTGTTAAGACTTGTTTTTAGGTCTTGTTTTTGGGGGGTGTTACAATCATTCCTAGGACACCTTTTGTTCCGAATGATTGCCCATCTTTGAGTCATAGACAACATTCTTATTGCTTCACTTAATGAAGGTTGTCCTTACAAATCTAACTTAACTTTTTTCCTCAGAGAGGTTCTTCGAAAGATTGACCTTATCTTTCGACATTTCTCTTAGACGAAGGCTCCTCTTTGTCAAATGATGCTTATGCGAGAGTTCATCATTTCATCTTTAGTCTGCAACGATCTTTCGTCCGTCTCATTGTCTTCATGTCTTCAAGTAGACCTATTTTGCTAACCTCAACAAGATTCATGCACTAGATAGTGTGAATCATTTGTTGAGTCACAACAACTTTCGTTTGTAACAAAAGTCCTAACTACAAAAGGAAAAATAGGGGTCTACAATCCTAGCGAGTTTGGTATCATCAAAATCTAATTACACTTGTTCCTAACAATTTCTCCCTTTTTGATGATGCCAAAACCTATACTCTTACTACAAGGCTGAAGAATATCCTTTAAAGGAGTTTTTATTACAAAACAGCCCAATAGATGAGTTTACATGAAGATCTACGAAGACTTACTAAAATTTAAAAACAAAATGTACTCAAGATAGATTGCAAAAGGAAATAGACTTTCATTAGAATAAGCAAATTACAAAAGAAAGATACTGAAATTAAAAAGAGCATTACATGTTCAGAAGTTTCAATTTCACATGTCGTGCTTCCTCTCGTTCTTTGTCATCACGTTCCCTTTGCTGCTTGAGCATTTTCTTGATGTCCAGCTCATTGTTGGTTGAGTCTCTGAAGTCTCGGATTGGATTTTCTCGAACTAGATCTTCATATTTCTCTACAAGATTGTAGCTCATATAATTTTTGTAAGCCTCTAAGATGTTTCGTCCTGGTATAATGCCGAGGTTCCACCATGTCACAAGCTCGATGGAATTCATTCCTTCCACATAACTTTTGCCTAGGGGTGTTAGCGAACAGAGCTTTCGGCAAACTACTCGTGTTCGTGTTCGGTAAGCGTTCGTTTATGTTCGTTTGTTAAGGTAAATGAACATTAACAAACAAAATTTAGAGCTCGGTTAATAAACGAACAGAGCTTGAACAGTTGTAAGCTCGTTTGCTAAGAGATCGTGAACAAGTTCGTTTGTGTTCATTTACTAATGTTTGTGAACAAGCTCGTTTATGTTCGTTTAATAATGTTCGTGAACAAGCTCGTTTGTTTTCGTTTAATAATGTTCGTGAACATGTTCACAAACATATATTATATTATATTATATTAGTTTTGTAGTTGTGTTGTTTGTTTGATTATTGTTCGTGAACGTATATTATTTATTGTTCACGAACGAATTGTGATCATGAACATGTGCAAGTGTTTTTTTATTAAGTATTCATGAACGTAAATGAATATGTTCGTGAACGTGCTTGTTAAAGAACATGTTTGTGAACGTGTTTGTTAACGTTAACGAACACGTTTGCGAACGTGTTCACGAACGTTAACAAACACGTTCGCGAACATGTTCGTTAACGTTAACGAACACGTTCGTGAACATGTTCGCGAACGTTAACAAACACTAACGAACGCTTAACAAACGAACACAAACAGGATTTTCAAAAACCTTAACAAACGAACACGAACACGAACACTCCAAATTCCTTAACAAACGAACACGAACAACCTCCGTTCGTTTATGTTCGGTTCGTTAACAGCCCTACTTTTGCCCGATTCTTCGTGTGTGACACCCCAAAAATCCACATTCAATCCATGGATTAATTGAGTAATTAATCCTATTTTATTTGATGAATTAATTCCAAAAATCCTGATTTTTAATACTCAATGACTAGTATTTGACTAGTCAACCTTAAAGTTGTGTTGTACCTTGAGCTTTGAGGGGAGTTCCCATGTTCCTTACACTTTCTAAAGATTAGTAAGGGTATCCTTGACTTTTCACCAAGAGTTAGTATTGTAACCTAACCTAGAAGACTTCTTCATTTCATTCCTTACATTTTCTTGAAATTAGCTCTACCTTCTCTCTAGAAAGGTGAGTAGCTTATTCTCCAAGCTAAGTTGAGACCCTTGTCAAGATTCCAAGATTTTCTTCCAAGATTCAACCTTTCACCTATTTGGGCATCTAGGAGGGTAAGATCTAAGTCCATCTTGTGTTTTTGGTTTCATCTTAGTTGTCTTTTTCTTAAAGGTAGGATCTTTACGATCTTATGGTTTAATCTTGAAGTGGGTTTGGAAAGTAAGCCTTGTGGGGAGCTTGTTGTGGTGTAAAGTGAAGTCTTTTGGTCTACAAGAGGTAACCCATGCTCTACAGAACCTATTTTGCTTACCTATATGTGATTTCTTGGAGTCTACATGTGTTTTGCTTGTCATTTTCCATGATTCAAGTCATTTTGTTGTGTTTGGTGAGATTTGGCATGTTTTGGACTTGAATTGGTGTTTGGAGAATAAAATCCCCGAAGGGATTATTTTACACAGGTAGATGTACCCGCGGGCGGAACGACGGGTCGAGCTCCACCTGCCGCCCACCCGCGGGAAACATAAGCCAGTGGGTCCACCCGCGGGGAACACAATGGAGTTGGATCGGGATTTGTTCCCCGTGATTCGTTTGACTCGGTATTTGGTCTTTTGACTTCCCGTTGTTCTTTTGTGGAACTATTTGAGCGTCTTCTTGATGTTTCGTATGTCTAGAACTATATGGTAGGTATCCATGTAGGACTTTGGTGTCTTGAATCGTGTTAAGTGTTCAACATTGTGTTCCGTTGAACCAAGAGGTGTCTTGTGTGTTCTTCGGAACTACGTTTGGTTTACCCGTTTGATAAGCATGCTAGTTTATTGTTTAAATGCTAGCGTGTGTGTGGTTTGTACCTTTCGTTTGGTTGATGATAACTTGTGTTATTCATCATTGATGTTGTTGGGCTGTGACCCGTTCCTTGATTGAGTATGTTTCATACCTTCGTTGTAATCCGTTAATTGATTCATGTTGAGGTGTGATGCGTCTGTGGCTTTACCTGGATTGCACGATTAGTGGTATGGGACACTAGTGACCAAGGTATTGCAGTGGTCCTCGTGGTGGCCGTGACGTGATTATGGAGTTGTGGCCTTTGTGTAAGCTTCACGTTCTTGGGGGATAACATGTGTTATCCGGGCATGTGTTTCCGTGTACGGTACCTTGTGTACTATGAATTGGTGGTCTCGTTGGTGGTCATTGGTGGGGGACAACGGTCCCGGGGGAATATGGTTGGACTTGGCTGTACAGGGGTCCTGGAGGTAATGGTTGGAAGAAGATATAAGGTTGGGGGTAGCCATAAGGTTGGAACAGGGCATAAGGAAGGCATATCAACTCGTGATGGGTGATGTCACGAGGGCTTGTGTAGCCGTTGTTGTGAGTTCTCTTTCTTGTGACGTGTGTAGTCACAAGGGCATGTGTTGCCATCAGTCTTGTCTTTATCCTTTGCATTGTGGTTAACCTTTGTGGTTTGGGATGTGTTCCCGTGTTGTCCTTGTCGAGAGTGATGAGTCTTGTGTTGACTGTCGATCTTGGTTTTTGACTTATATACTTATGTATTTCATTTCGAAAATGGCTTTACAACTTATATCTATCTATGTATGATATTTCACATGTATTGGTGGGTTACCAGCATTATTCGTTGACCGGGCGTTGTCCCAATGTTTATCTTTATATCTTTCAGGTGATGTTTAGACAAGCGCGATGCCTAGTGCCTGGTAGCTTAGTACCTTTATCCTTGTTTTGTGGCCTGTGCGCCAATGTAGTTTTAGACTGATGTCTTTGGGATAGATGTATACACTTGCAGATTGATCGCCATAGCGTTTATCGTGTTTGGTAGACGTGGCATAACACCCCGTTTGGATTTCTTTTATCCAGTTTTCGTTTTATCTTCTTCCGCTGTGCTAGTTTTGTTGTATGATCTGCAGGTGTTAAGGCCTTTTTATATAGGTCGTGTTTTGGGGGGTGTTACATCGTGTATCATGAACACGACATTGTATTTGACATTTGCATCTGCATCCTTTTCAACTGATAAAACATCCTTTATCTTCTCTTGCATTTCCGGAAAATGAATGAGCTCTTGTTCTCATAATATTCTGGCTTCTTCCTGTTCAAGCCAGAGTGTTTCATTTTCCTTCCTTTTCTTCTCATTTTCCTTTCTTTGATACTCTTGTCTTGTTGTGTTATCTTTCTTCTTCAAACATATTGGCAAGTTGCAACCTTCGAACCTTTTCCCACTTCCTTTCTCGTATTCTTTGAACTGAACGAAAGTTCTTGAGCCATCCATTGTCACAGTATTGTCCCTCATCATCCTATTGCGAAGGTTCATCTTTTCTCTGTGAGTTCGTCCTGCAAATGAATAAGCAGATCTGGAGCCGTAGGATGGGCGTGGTCTTATGGATTGCTGACGAGACTTGGATGGAGGTGCTTGACGAGACTTCGGTAGAGGAGGGGGTGTCTTGTATCTGCCGTCTTGTCTACTCTCGAATGTTCCTTCTTCTCTTCTCTCAGAGTTTCCTTCTCTTCTTCTTTCATCTTCATCATCATCATCTTTCTTATAGCCCTTTTCTCCGTTTTGGCATCATCAATCGGAGGGTCAGAGGGCTTCATGAGGTTGTTGACATTGACAAAGAGATCTTTGAGATAGTTTAGAATTTGAAGTTGATAGCCAGCCATTGTGAATATGCTGTTGTTAGCTGTATCAATCTTTAAGCAAGAGAGATTTACTCTCCGACCAAACTGGGAGAGCTTGAGCGAATGTTGTTCCTTGGCTATCTGGTCAAGCATTTGATTTTGATGACTGAAATCAAGTGTTTTTTGGCCTTTTTGCACAGAGGGTAGTGTTGACAAAACAACGGCCATTTGTGTGGACAGGTGACCCATCATTTCAGCATCTTGCTGGCGCTGATCATTATACCTATGATGTTGCAGCTTGAACGTCTTAACCGTGTCTGAGAAAAGTGTTAGAAGAGCCTCAGTGTCGACGTATTCTTCATGGAAGTTGGTTTGTATACTTTTTTCCTTTCGACCAGAGTCGTCATGTCTTGCACTCGGTGATGCTTCCAGTTTGTCATCACGGGCTGATCTCAGACTCAAGTCATTCCTTTCGTTTGATGGTGTGACACCCCGTAAATCCATACGCTAATCTAATCGGGGATTAATTGAAGAAATAATCCAAGTTTCCTTGCTAATCTATTTCTAAAAATCCTAAAATTTAATAGTCGAAGGACTAGATTTTGACTAGTCACTTAAGTCAAAAGGTTGTACCTTGTGCTTCATGAGTTGTGCCCTTGTTCCTTTGTCTTTCCAACAATAGTAAGGGTAGGAATGTCTTTCTACCTAAGAATTGTGATTCAAGCTAACCTAGCAAGACTCTTTCATTTCATTCACCCTTCAACCTAAAACACAAAAACTCTAGCCTCCCGATGTTGATTTAATGGGCTATTTGTGAGTCTTCTTGATGTTTCGTATGTCTAGAACGGTGTGTTAGGAATCCATGTAGGATTTGGTGTCTTGAATCGTGCTAAGAGTCCAACTTTGTGATTCGTTGGGCTAATATGAGTCTTGAATGTTCTTTGGAACTAATTTTGGTTTACCCTTTTGGTAAGCATGCTAGCTTGATGTTGATATGCTAGTATGTGTGGTTTGTTCCTTCGTATTGAGATTGCCAACTTGTGTTGAAAATCATTTGGTGTTGGATTGGAATCCTTTGTTGTTGAGTATGATCTCATGTCTTTATTGTGATCTCTTGATTGATTCCTATGATGTGAACGTATGTAAATCGTTGCACCCTTTATTGATACTTGATTGAGGCTATTGTTGAGCCTTAGTCTTCTTGGTGATGAGGATGACCTTGTGTGACTATGATTGAGATTTGTGGTTTGTTACTTGAGCTGTGCTCATGAGATTGACAGTTTTGTGATTGTGAAATTAATGGTACCCTCATGTACTGAGAGATTGGTGGTGAATAGGAGTGTCGGCGGGGGGGGCGGGGGGGGGGGGAACGGTCCCCAGAGGCAAAAGGTTGGACTCAGAAGTACAGGGTGGCACTAGGAGGTAATGGTTGGAACTGAAATAAGGCCGGGGGTAGCCATAAGGTTGCAACAGGGCATAAGGTTTGAACTATGATACTTGTGACATGTAGTTGTCACCGTGTGAATGTGAATTCTTTGCTTATGAGCATGCCTCGATGTATTCTACTTTGTGATCAGTAGAATGCATCCTGAGTTGTGTTGTCTTTATGTTGCGGTCTTGTTGTGGTTGTTGTGAGGTTGATGATCCTCGTTTCTTTTGAGAGTGTTTGATGAGTCTTTGGTGTTGACTTCTCTCTTTGGTTTTAAAATGATATATATTGTATTCCCGTTCCAAATGGTTTTGATTATATCTATCTATATATGTTATTTAACGCGTATTGATGGGTTACCAGCAATGTTCGCTGACTGGGTGTTATCCCTTGATTCTACAGGTTTTGAGTAGATGCTGAGAGCGCTAGATGTGGAACGCTAGATAGAGTAGCTACCATGTTTAGACGTTACCTTTTATTGGCCTGTGTGCCTAGTTTAGCGGCCTGTGTGCCTAGATGTTTATTGTTTGATGACTTGTTAGTTTTTCCCGCCTGTGCACCTATGTTTGAGATAGGTGTGACATAACACTTACCGATTTTTTATAGCTTTCGCTTGCTTTATGTCTTGATGATTAGATGTTTTCCTTTGAATTTAAGTTTTAAAAATATGATAAAATCGGGGGTGTTACAGTTGGTATCAGAGCCTAGGTTTGAGTCTAGGATGTTAGGGATTTGGACTTTAAGAAGTTAAGTGTGGTTTAAGACCATAAGATGACCTCTAAGTATCTAAGTGTTTAGGACTTAGGACTTCTAGGACGCGCAGTGAGCTGTGAGCTGTGAGCTGTTTGTTGTGTTTGTTTCGTTGCTTATGTTTAAGTTTTAGCGTTCTCGTCTTTAGCGCCGGGTAAGGGTGCATTGTTTTTTTGTGCCTACCGTAACAGTGTTGTTTCTGTGGAAGTCTCGCCATGGCTCCGCCTTATCTCTATGCCCGGACGATGGACGATGCCCGCGATGTGGTTAAGAGACCTAGAGTGGCGGGGGCGCACAACACCCCCGGCATCGTCGAACGATGGATCAGGAGTGGTGTGTCCACTCAGGTTAGTCCCAGCAAGCTACAGCGCCGCCATCTCGGGGACGTCGACCAGTTGGGAGCATAGAAGTTCAGAATTCAAAGGGGAAATCACCTCTAGCTAGGATCCTTGCTTTGAGTAAAGCTCAGGCAAGAGACGGCGACGTCGTGACTGGGACCTTTTTGGTACAATCAATTCCGGCCCTGGTCCTGTTCGATTCCAGTGCATCTAATTCGTTCGTGTCATCAGAACTCGTTGAGAAGTTGGGTTTGACCGACGGCGTGGAGGTTAAGTTAAGCGTGAAGATGGCTTCCGGGGAAATCAAGCCGTGTAATCGCCTTGTTAGTTTTTCCCGCCTGTGCACCTATGTTTGAGATAGGTGTGGCATAACACTTACCGATTTTATATAGCTTCCGCTTGCTTTATGTTTTCATGATTAGATGTTTTCCTTTGAATTTAAGTTTTAAAAATATTGTAAATTGGGGGTGTTACAGATGGTGTGTTCTGAGCATGGGGTGAAGTGTTGGGAAGAAAGTTGTTCGGCTCAAGAGTTCTTTCGGCAATCACCTCGGTGTTTCCTATAATGGGAGACCCTTCAGTATCAAGATCACTATCATTATCAGAGCCTTCATCACTGTCATCATCGGTGGTCTGATTGCTATCATCATTTCCTTCTTCGCCCTCTTCTTCATCATTGTCCTCATCGTCTTCATTGTTCTCATCTTCTTCATTGGCACCATCTTCTTCGGATGTTTCGTCCTTATTGACATCTTCCTCTTGTTCTTTCCCTTCTTCGTTACTATGTTCTCCTTGTTCATCATGCTGTGGTTCCCCTATTCGTCCTTGATTCGTATTGTCTTTGCCTTCTTCATTTTTGTTTTCTAGGGTTTTATTACAGGACACATCATCTTTCGTTCCACTGGTGCTGCAGTTGGGGTCGTGTTTATGCAATTTCTCAAGCTCAGTTCGAATTTTAGATAGCCTCATTGCATCCCGAAGCTCCTTCATTTCTGCTTCAAAGGTCGGATCATTAAGTGGAGGCTTCTTGATATCTAAACTTATCGGGGCCTTACCTTTTCCAATACTGCGATTGGTTATCTTATACGAATAAGCCCGATTGATTGTTTCCCGTCTGATGGCCTCGTATACATCTTTAGAGCCAATCCATCCTAGTGCTAAATTCTCCTCATTTCTCATTTCGTCAAGGTTTTCAAGAAATAGGTTGAGAGGGGACGTATGCCATTTCTGCCATCTCAACACTCGTTGAAAATCATTGTATATTGCTTGTTGAAGACGTTGATCTTGAGATAGTGGTGGAATTTGTTGTTGCTCATTGACCACTTCTCTCGTCTCTTCTGGCAAGCCAGGTTCTTGTGGGAGACTTACGTGATCAGCAGAGGAGGGAGGTATACTTTCGTCCTTGTCTACCACAGCAGGTTCTTGTGTCTGAAGTGTAACACCCCCGATTTTACCATATTTTCAAAACATAATTGCAAGAGAAAAGCAATCTAATAAATCATAAACATTAAGCGGAAACAAGTCTATACGGAGGCATTATGCCACATCTTAAATACTAAAAGATGCAAAGGTGGGAAAAACTAAACTATTCATCAAAGCATAAAGAGGCAAGGCACACAGGCCGCTCATAAGGCTCACAGGCCAACAACAAAACATCTAGACAAGGACAAAACTATCTAATGCTCCAAGTCTAGCGCACTCGGTCTCTACTCAAAACCTGTAGAACAAGGAAAACAAAACATGGGGATGACACCCGGTCAGTGAATATTGCTGGTAACCCATCAATACGCGTTAAATAGCATATATAGATAAGTATAAGTCAAAACCATTTTCGAAACGGAATACAATATATATCATTTCAAAAGCAATAGAGAGAAGTCAACTTCAAGGACTCATTCACACTCTCACAAGGAAAAGGAAGTCAACATCCTTACGATAACAACAAGACAAGAATCATGAAAGACATTACAACTCGAGATGCATTCTACTGATCACAAAGTAGAATACATCAAGACATGCTCATTAGCAAAGAATACACATCCACACATTGGCAACTACATGCCACAGTGACAACTACATGCCACAGTGACAACTACATGTCACAAGTATCACAGTTTCAAGTTCCAACCTTATGCCCTGTTCCAACCTTATGGCTACCCCCGGCCTTATTTCAGTTCCAACCATTACCTTCGAGTGTCACCCTGTACTTCTGAGTCCAACCCTGTACCGCCATGGACCGTCATCCCCCCTCCAACATAGCCTCCAACATACCGCTGAACTCTCAGTACACGAGGGTACCATTAATTTCATTCACATAGCCTCCAACATATGAGCCTAAGCTCAGGTAACACACCACCAATTCCAATCATAGTCACACAAGTCATCATCATTACCAAGAAGACTAAGGTTCAACAATAACCTTAATCAAGCATCAATCAAAGGGTACAACGATTGCATACGTTCACATCATAGGAATCAATCAATGGATCACAATAAAGATATAAAATCATACTCAACAACGAAGGATCACAATCCGACACCAAACGATAGGCAACACAAGTTGCCAATCTCAATATGAAAAAACAAACCGCACACACTAGCATTTCAACATCAACTAGCATGCTTATCAAACGGGTAAACCAAAAGTAGTTCCATAGAACATACAAGACTCACATTAGCCCAACGAATCACAAAGTTGGACCCTTAGCACAATATAAGACACCAAATCCTACATGGATTCCTAACATACCGTTCTAGACATACGAAACATCAAGAAGACTAACAAGTAGCCCAATAAAACAACATCGCGGGGTCAAAACATCAATACTGAGTCAAAAGAATCACGGGGAACAAATCCCCGCGGGTGGGGCCATGGGTGGACCTCTACCCACTGTTCCACCCGCGAGTACACCAACACACGAGCTTCGTTCCCCGCGGATGGGGCGGCGGGTAGGCCTCTGCCCTCTGTTCCGCCCGCGGCTACACCTGTACTCCAAAAATAATCCCTTCGGGGATTTTCAATAACAATACCAAATTCAAGTCCAAAACACCCAAAATCTCACACAAAACAACAATATGACTTGAACCCAAGAAATAGCCAAGCAATGGCATACAAGAACCCTAAGAACAAGCTCTAAACATGTATCACCACAAGACAATGCATCAAATCTCACAATTTCAACACAAGAATCACAAGTCGAAGCCAAGAAATCATCATATAAGTAAGAAAATAGGTTTGTAAAGCATGGGTTACCTTTGTAGCCTTAAACTTCTCTTTCTCACCCTTAGAAAGCCTCTCCTAAAGCTCTTCTTCCACACCAACTTCATAACCAAACCAAAAGACAACAAAGAGTCTATTTTTAGAAAAAGACATCTAAAAGGAGGTTTAAAACACCAAAAGATCAAGGATCTTACCCTCCCCGATGCTCAAGACAAGGAAAGTAGGAATCTTGGGAGACAACTTGCAAGATTTAGGATGTCCAAATTCTAGCTTGGAGAAGAAGCTACCACTTCTTAGAGAGAAGTTAGAGATTTTGTGTTTAGATTGTTGGTGAATGAAATGAAGAGTTGTTGCTAGGTTTGCTTGAACCACAAACCTTTGGTAGAAAGACATCTTTGCCCTTACTAAATTTTAAAGAATAAGGAAACAAGAGCACAACCCAATAAGCATACGGTACAACCCTTTGACCTTGAATGACAAGTCGAAATCTAGTCCTTCGACTATTGAATTTTCAGGATTTTTAGGAATAAATTAACAAGGAGACTAGGATTAATTCTCTAATTAATCCTTGATTAGAGTTTGGATTTACGGGGTGTCACATCCTCTCCCCCTAACAAGAAGCTTCGTCCCCGAAGCTTGGGCACGACGAGTTCAAACAAAACGGGTAACACGAATCCACAATGTGACAAAGGAAAGCAAGAATACCATTAACCAAAACTTCAAGGATACAAAAAGTGTAAGGTTTGCAACAATTAAGCAATTGCAAGGCTTAAAAAGATCACAAAAGGACTTCTTGAGCAGCACAAACGCTAAGGCCAAGACAACGGCAACAACTAGGAGCCTACTAAACCACACTTAAACTCAAAACATCTAGATTCTAACAAAGCAACCCAACTACGCCAACTACCCAAACAACAACTAACAAGCAAGATAAATAAGAATGAGCAACTAAACACAACCAAAAAGCGATAACCACAGAACGACAACAGCAAATTAGGGAAGAAGCGAGCTTACCCCAACTCCGGTCTAGAAGGACTCACTCTCTGACTCCTCGGCATCCTCGTCCGACTCTTCCTCAGCTCCACCACGGCTAGAACCGGCTTCCAACTGGTCCAACCTCTGGTTGACAGCGACGAACTGGGTCTTCATGTAAGCGAAACCTTCCTCTATCATCCGGTTCTGCTAACGAAGAAGGGTGACCACACGCTCCTCGTGTGTCATAGCGTCATGCTCCCTTTTGATTATCGCCTCCTTTCTCCTCAAGTTTTCTTCACTTTTGGAGTCGCTCTCTTCGGCCTCTTCGGCTTCTTCTCCACATTCTTCCTCTTCCCGTTCCTCTTCACCTTCATTCCCAGCATCTCTTCCCAATCTCTGAACTATGAGGTTCAACTTTCCAATAGGAATCTCGAGATCTGCAACCAACGCACTCCTCTCAGCAGGGGCTTTTCTGGCGACCTCCTCAAGAGTGATGTACTCCCCATCATCTAGCTGGAACTGGTTGCAACTACGGAGGTTTGTGGCATCCAAAACCATCTTACCCACCGGTTTAGGCACACAACCGTCAACACTCACTCCCTTTTTGGCAAAGATCCAGCTCAAAACCATGCCATATGGCAAAAATTTTGTGGTTATGATCTCAACAAAAGACCATGTGTTGCAGCATTAACGCAGATAAGTTGAACTTCACGATATTCTTCAGACAGAAAGCAAACGTACACTCCAACTTTCCCAACAAACGACTCTTATTATTATTGGGCAACAAACAGTGAGAAACAAGCATGACCAAAATCCTTTGCTCAGCAGATAACCACTTCTTTTCCGGCCTTGTGGCCTGGGTAAAACCACTAGTTCTTCCCAAAAGGTAACTCAGATAATCCCGATAACTCATGTTGTCCGTCCCAATCCAAGAGTCACCACTATACTACGAGACTCCTGTGGTTGTTAAACTCAAAAGCTGATCCAACCTTTTCTCAGTCAACAGAATCTTTACACCTCTCACTTTAGAGATTACCTCCAACCTTCCACCATCTTTAGTCACAGTCATGTGACTGTAGAACTCTTTCACCAAACTTGGGTAAGTCTCGGTCCTAATGGCGAGAAACCCATCCAACAAACCCTGAAATTTCAACATTTCCAACAAAGAACTTGAAAAAGAGTCGGGCTCTAAAGTTTTACCTTCTAACACTAGGTAGTGGGCATCCACCCATTCCACCCTCCTCATCAAATTAGACCTCCTAAGCATGATTCTGAGATGACCCAAAGACTCAAGGTAGACCCAAAACTCTCTCCTTCCTTTCTTCTTCTTCTTCTTCCTCTCTTCTCTCGGCTTCGATTCCGGCTGGGCAACGGCGGCGAACAATCGGCGGCAACAGAGCAGCTGTCCAGCGGTGGTGACGGCGACTGTCGTGGCGACGGTGAAACTCCAGCGGCGACGGGAAGGGGTCGACGATGGGCAAGGGGGTTCTCGGTTGGCTTGCGGGTGGAAGGGAAAAGAAGAAGAAGGGTTTGGGAAATTTGGGGAAAATTTGGGAAAAGAAGATTTTAATTTGGGGATTTTTGGGTAAGATGAAAATCATAGATTCATAGGAATTTAAATGTGATAGGGTTTAAGAAATACAATTGGTTTAGATGGTTTAAAGGTTACGTTAGAAACTTGGACACTTGGGTTCAAAATTTGATAGCTACTATTTAAATCGATTTTTTTAGGCTTCTCTTGAAGGGATTTTCTATAAGTTGACGACTCAAGGAAAGAGGTTTGAATTAGAATTATACTCGTAAAGCTTCGGGATTTCAACTAACATTAAACCACTCAGAATTAACAACCACATCACAAGGGAAACTCACTTTAAAGGCCTAAGAGGATCACATAACAAAGAAATAAGACAACATAGAAAAGGCACACCCTCAAGATAAAGGGTAGGCTTAAGGAAAGGTTGCCTACCGTCTCTTCCTCCACCAAACCCTCATACTCAGCTTGGGACCGGCCCATCACGAACACTCGGCCCGAAGGCTTCGCTCCAGCTACACCTCGGCTAACACTCCCTCCCGCGGGTCCACTAAGTCTCACACCGAATGGCGAAGCTCTCTGATTGGGTTGGAACCGGCATTCAAATGCCTTGTGCCCTCTTTCCCCGCACTTGAAACATCGAAGTACAAGACCTTGGCAATCTTTTCCCACATGGTCCTTTCCACATTTCTTGCATGCAAAAGTCCTCTCTTGAGCTCCATTCTCCGCCCGAGTTGTTCCTTGAGGCAGGGAGGTCGCGGGTCTGGATCGAAAGTCCTGTTTTGGCTTCTTGAAACTGTGGGCTCCACTTCCTTCATTCCTCTTCTTGACGAACCCAAACGACCCTTGCTGCAACTGTTGCACCCGGTACAGATTGATCGCGCTCAGATAAGATTCCTTCAGGGTACTCGACTTGCTCACAGTCAACGCCTTCCGGGCTTCATAGTTGAGCCCTGCCATGAACATCTGCACCTTCGCGAGCTCGGTGGGGACTAGCATCCTTGCAAAACGGGCAAGCTCCAAAAAGCACTTGTGGTATTCCACCACAGATGACGAGCCTTGCTGGAGATGTAAGAACTCCTCGTACATGGCGGCTCGGACATGCGATGGATAAAATCTCTCCCTCATCCTGTCCTTCAAGGCTATCCAGTCGATGTCGGGCTCTTCCTGACACGCGGGTTCCTCGTGTACCCACCAGAGATCAGCCTCGTGACTGAAGTAGAAAGAAGCCAGCTCTACTCGTCGATCCTCAAGGCAACCTACAACGGCGAAGATCTTATCGAGGGACCGGATCCACTCCTCGAGTATAATGGGATCCTCCTCTCCGGCAGACACCGGTGGCCTATGTCCTGAAACTAGACGTCCCACATCCCGATTCCCGGCAAGCTGCGGCGGCGGAGCAGGATGGTTGATGTGTAGCAGGGCTTCACTCAAGGTCTGCATCGTTTGCGTGAGATGTTGCAAGTTCTGAGCCAGCTGCTCGTTGGTCAGCGTCTCAGGCGTACGGGCGCGGTGACAAGGCGGAGCCATGACGAAACTTCTACAGAAACAACAGGGTTACCGTAAGCACAAACAAACACCGCACCCTTACCTCGTGCTAACTACAAAAACGCTAAAGCTAAGCAGAAACAACAAAGCAAACAGAACAAACGGTAAACAACACACAGCTCACCACGCGTCCTAGAAGTCCTAAGGCCTAAATACTTAGATACTTAAAGGTCCTCTTAGGGTCTCAAACCACACTTAACTTCTTAAAGTTCAGGCTCTAACATCCTAGGCTCTTATACCAACTGTAACACCCCTGATTTTACCATATTTTCAAAACATAATTGCAAGAGAAAAGCAATCTAATAAACCATAAGCATTAAGCGGAAGCAAGTCTATACGGGGGCATTATGCCACATCTTAAATACTAAAAGATGCACAGGCGGGAAAAACTAAACCATTCATCAGAGCATAAAGACTCAAGGTACACAGGCCACTCAAAAGGCTCACAGGCCAACAACAAAACGTCTAGACAAGGACAAAACTATCTAATGCTCCAAGTCTAGTGCACTCTATCTCTACTCAAAACCTGTAGAACAAGGAAAACATAACAAGGGGATGAGACCCGGTCAGCGAATATTGCTGGTAACCCATCAATACGCGTTAAATAGCATATATAGATAAGTATAAGTCAAAACCATTTTCGAAACGGAATACAATATATATCATTTCAAAAGCAATAGAGAGAAGTCAACTTCAAGGACTCATTCACACTCTCACAAGGAAAAGGAAGTCAACATCCTTACGATAACAACAAGACAAGAATCATGAAAGACATTACAACTCGAGATGCATTCTACTGATCATAAAGTAGAATACATCAAGACATGCTCATTAGCAAAGAATACACATCCACACATTGGCAACTACATGCCACAGTGACAACTACATGTCACAAGTATCACAGTTTCAAGTTCCAACCTTATGCCCTGTTCCAACCTTATGGCTACCCCCGGCCTTATTTCAGTTCCAACCATTACCTTCGAGTGTCACCCTGTACTTCTGAGTCCAACCTTGTACCGCCATGGACCGTCATCCCCCCCTCCAACATAGCCTCCAACATACCGCCGAACTCTCAGTACACGAGGATACCATTAATTTCATTCACATAGCCTCCGACAAATGGGCCTACGCTCAGGTAACACACCACCAATTTCAATCATAATCACACAAGTCATCATCATTACCAAGAAGACTAAGGTTCAACAATAACCTTAATCAAGCATCAATCAAAGGGTACAACAATTACATACGTTCACATCATAGAAGTTAATCAATGGATCACAACAAAGATATGAAACCATACTCATCAACGAAGGATCACAATCCAACACCAAACGATGGTCAACACAAGTTGCCAATCTCAATAGAAAAGAACAAATCGCACACACTAGCATTTCAACATCAAACTAGCATGCTTATCAAACGGGTAAACCAAAATTAATTCTATAGAACATACAAGACTCACATTAGCCCAATGAATCACAAAGTTGGACCTGTAGCACGATTCAAGACACCAAATCCTACATGGATTCCTAACATACCGTTCTAGACATACGAAACATCAAGAAGACTCACAAATAGCCCAATAAAACAACATCGGGCGGTCAACAAATCAATACTGAGTTAAAAGAATCACGGGGAACTAATCCCCGACCATCAACAACAACGTTCCCCGCAGGTGGGGCCATGGGTGGACCTCCACCCGCGGGTACACCAACCTACGAGCTTCGTTCCCCGCGGGTGGGGCGGCGGGTAGGCCTCTGCCCGCCGTTTTGCCCGCGGGTACACCTGTACTACAAAAATAATCCCTTTGGGGATTTTCAACAACAAGACCAAATTCAAGTCCAAAACACCCAAAATCTCACACAAAACAACAATATGACTTGAAACCCAAGAAATAGCCAAGCAATGGCATACAAGAACCCTAAGAACAAGCTCTAAACATGCATCACCACAAGACAATGCATCAAATCTCACAATTTCAACACAGGAATCACAAGTAGAAGCCAAGAAATCATCATATAAGTAAGAAAATAGGTTTTGTAAAGCATGGGTTACCTTTGTAGCCTTAAACTTCTCTTTCTCACCCTTAGAAAGCCTCTCTTAAAGCTCTTCTTCCACACCAACTTCATAACCAAACCAAAAGACAACAAAGAGTCTATTTTTAGAAAAAGACATCTAAAAGGAGGTTTAAAACACCAAAAGATCAAGGATCTTACCCTCCCCTATGCTCAAGACAAGGAAAGTAGGAATCTTGGGAGACAACTTGCAAGATTTAGGATGTCCAAATTCTAGCTTGGAGAAGAAGCTACCACTTCTTAGAGAGAAGTTAGAGATTTTGTGTTTAGATTGTTGGTGAATGAAATGAAGAGTTGTTGCTAGGTTTGCTTGAACCACAAATCTTTGGTAGAAAGACATCTTTGCCCTTACTAAATTTTAAAGAATAAGGAAACAAGGGCACAACCCGATAAGCATACGGTACAACCCTTTGACCTTGAATGACTAGTCAAAATCTAGTCCTTCGACTATTGAATTTTCAGGATTTTTAGGAATAAATTAACAAGGAGACTAGGATTAATTCTCTAATTAATCCTTGGTTAGAGTTTGGATTTACGGGGTGTCATAAGAATCGTATTTACCTGTTCTGCCATGATAGGTTCTTGTGGAAGGATGTCATCGGCTTCCGATGCTTCAATAGACTTTCGTTTATGAGACTTCTTGGACTTTCAAACTACAACAAGAGCCTTCGAAAGTTTTTGAACTTGAGATGAATGACCTGTCGTTCGTTCTCCCTGAGCATCACGCAGTGGGAAGTCCCATTTTTCTTTTGGCTTCATAACTCCAGAGGCAGTGGGTCCTGGAGCAAGTCGAAGTAGCACCTGTTGAACTTCTTCTATTGTGGGCCTGAAGCGTGCCTTGGTTTGCGCAGTCCGACTGAGTTCCGAACTTTCGTTCTCTGATGAGTTTTCAATTTGTGTGGAGTCAGATGAGGAGCTGCTTATCTGTTGAACTTTCGAGGGAGGTTGTTGCACCTTTTGATTCCTGGCTTCATCTACCGGAACTTTGGGTGTAGATGTCGCTTGAGTATTTGCTTGTGAAGGTGCAGAAGTCGGTTTAGCGACGAAAGTTGTGTCCTCAGGTTGCGTACTTTCCTTTTCACCAAGTTTGACAGAAAGATCTTTCGGGGATGGAACTGGTGTTGAGACTTCAACAGTAGGTTGTTTAGCCTTTTTTCTCGCATCTCTGTCGTTTCTTCATCGGTTAATCATCTTCAGAAACTTTCTTTCTTTTGGGTTTCCTTTCGGATTGAATGGTTGGAACAGGTAGTCCCATTTCTATCGCTCTCTGTTTATCATAACCCGGAGGCTTGGATTTCATATGGCAGACTTTCGGACCCGGTCGAGCTCCTTCTCTGTGGGTGACTTTCTTGAAATTTAAAAGATGTCCGATCATGAAATTGAACCCAATTTGTCGTTTTAAATCCCCCTGATTCGTTTTGCCAGAAGTGACATTAATCCTCAGATGGTCGAACACAACTTTCGACTAGTCGATCTTGAAACCATTTAGAAACCCATAGAGCATCTTCAGTTTATCCCATGTGACATCATCCGTGCCTGACGTTTTGTGCTCCACGATTTTGTTGAATATGTCTACGGTGAATTCATAATCAAGCTTGAACCACTTCTTCTTTAATGGCCATTCAATTTTTGATGTAGATTGAGCGTTTCTAATGCTATCAAAGAACGCCTGTGGGTCGAAGATGTACTGAGAGAAATTTGAATGATAAGTTTCATCGCGTTCTGGAAAACCAAACGCCTTTCGAATGTCTTGACTGGTTATTGATATAGATTTACCATTCACCTCAAAGATGATAGTCGTTGCATCGGAAGAAACCTTCGCATTTAGGTAAAACTGAGCAACATCAAAAGCGAAGAAGAAAGTATAAGTATGCGTGACATAGTTGTAGAGTCTGCTATCCTTGAGCAAGGTGATGATCTTGGCACCAAATTCTTTATCAAGAACATATTGAAGAAAACCATTAGCGTCCCACATGAAACCGCAAGCAATGTAATGTGCCCTTGATTCGATGAACTTCTCGTCTGAAATTGGAAACGACGACAACTGTTCCGTGGCTGTGGGCTCAGGTTCTGGAGAAAAAGCTTTGGATGCTTTGGTTTTGGTTTTCTTGGCCATTTCTGTTGGAATGGAGGAATCTCAGAGGTTTGTGGTTAGTGTGAAAAGAGGTTGTTGTTTATGAGGAGGGTGATGTTTAAAGATGTAGTGAGGAAGGAAAAGGGTTTAAGGGCTAGAGTTTTAGGTTAAATAGTGTAGGAACGGTTTTTCAGGGTCGGGTAAATAAAATAGGTTAAATAGTGTAGGAACGGTTTTTCAGGGTCGGGTAAATAAAATAGGTTAAATACTGTAGGAACGGTTTAATTAGTGTTTTTTGGAGTTAATAAATTTCATTAAGTGAGAGACTAAATTAATAATTTTAAATGATAACTGAAGAGCAAATATGCACACTTCAAATAATTTGCAACCAAAACAACGTAACTATTATGTCATAATTGAAGGATTTAAAATGTTACTTCATATTATTGCAAGAAAATATTGCATAAATCAATTTTATATTCAAATTAATAATATTTGATGTAATTTCATATGATAAACACACGTAATCAATTGATTAATATAGATAGTTATTGAATATGAAAGGTTGTTAGAAAAGTTATTGGATAGAAAAATAGGTTGCCAAATTGAATTTTCATAATTAATACTAAAGTATTTTTATTTTTGTTTGAAGATATATGTAAAATGATTTCTCAATTATGGCATAATTTTCAAAGAAAAAAAAATGATGTCTCCCTATATTTATCACTCACAACAAAGTCACTCCATGATATGACAAGTTCTAATAGGTTTTTTTTTTTTCCAAATGTCAATCTATTAATTAAAACGTAATACATCATCAGGGAATGACTTTGTTGTGAGTGGTAGGTGTAGGAGCATCTAACATTGTTCATTATTAAGGGTGTGTTTGGTTGGTGGGTTTTGCCCATAGGAATGGATATGAAAGTGATTGTTGTCGTTTGGTTGATAGGTTTTTAGAACACTACTATGGGTTTCGAATACCCCATCAATTGAAAAACCCATACCCAAATAAAATAAGGGTTTCATTCCCTTATTCATTTTTAAGCACTACTATTAGTAACCATTCCCATTCCACCTTACTACCAAACATGTTAAGTACTTCCACCAAAACCCATTATCATTACCAAGTATTTGATACCCATTCCGATTCCGATTCCTATGTGCGAACCAAACACACCCTAAATTGGCTCTCGACTACAAATTTAGCTAAAATGGTTTATTGACTATGTAAAATGTACTGTACTCAATTTAATCATTTATTATTTGAATATGGTCACTAAATTGAATAAAATTTATATAGTCAAAAAATAATTTTGATGAAACTGTAATTGAAAATTAATTTAAGAATTATGACATAATATAATGGAGGACCATTTTGAGTATATCTTTTATACCCCATACATATTTCTATAAAAGAGATTGCGATACCCTAGGAATATCTTCAATATCTACGTGAAAAAGAAAGTGATTTCATTTTAATAGTGACTATATAGAATAAAATAATCCAACTTTATTTCCTTTATTCGAGCAAAATTAAATTAACTTCAATTGAATCTAAAAGATTTGATGTAATTTGAGTTCCAATAGAAATTTAGTTTAAACAATTAATGAACATTGATTATATACACTTTTACGCATAGAGTATAATATTAATATCAATTATTCGCCCTACCCCATATTTTGAAAATCGTATGTTTAAAATTTCGAAAAATGACTTGAAATTTATTTTTAATTTTTTTTTTTTTTTTGTTTTTGGATGTCTATAGAAAATGAAGTTAATAGAATAATACACATTTTGGTCAAAGAACAAGTAACTCATTTTGATAAAAATGCTTTCTGAGATAGTGAGATTTTAGTCGGAAAATATTTCTCAAAATCTTATATGACATTCAATTCTCTCTCTCCCACCGAGTGGTGTCAAATGTGCGAGCCTGCCATTTATCTGATTATTATTTGAATTAAATTAAGTTAGTCTAGTTAAAATATGATTCTGGTCACATTGATCCAAACAACAAAAAATCATGAATTGGCATGCCATATAACCCAAAAGATTAAAAAAAAAAAAAAAAAAAAAAAAAAAACATTATGAGAACAAGATCATATACACCCTCAAGCTATATATAAAACAACAATTAGACCCTTAAACTATATAGGGTTCCAATTAAACACATTAACTTATCAAACTGATGCAATTGAGTCAATTAGTCGGTTAGCAAAAGATAACGGCTAAACAAGGACTAAGGGGCAAATTATTCTGTGGAACCATGTCCACCTTGCAAGGTGGACACGATTTCACAACTGTTCATAATTATCAATATGTAGTTCATAAATTATGAACATATAGTTCTATAATTATGAACATAGAGTTGTGAACAATAAAAAAAAAAAAAAAAAAAAAAAAAAAAAAAAAAAAAAAAAAGGAAATAGATATATTATGATAGAATATTTAAAAGAAGTTATAATGATAAGAACTATTTTGTGTGTCTGTATACACACTGATGATATAAAATCAAATATGAAAATAATGGATTATTATTTTGTTTTTGTGACATGTTATGGATGAAATCGAACTAGGTTAGGACACCACTTAATTACCAATGTTTGCCCGCATTGATACTCTAAATTAGATAAGCTTGTATCTATCCCTATCAAACTTTGATATTTTTAGCAAATAGCAAGCTCAACTCTCACTATATTTGAGACGTTTTTAGCAGTTACCAATAGGGTTATGATAGGGAGTTGCCTCATTATTGACACTTGCGTTGAGGGTATAGTACAACGACAACTATAGAAAATTTAATCTTAAATTTTAGAAAAAGTTTAACTAAACATGTTTCAGTTGTTTAAATATTGTGTTTATATCTATGTTAAATAATTCACGTGTCCCGCATTGATCTGTCAATGATTTGTTAATATGAATTGACACCACTTGTCGGAGTGATCAACTGAAGCGAGAGGAACGAAGAGAGAGGAAGAGAAAACTGGAGATATTATTCATGTGAGTAGATATTTTGTTCTGTTACAACAGAACTGGTACAGAGAGATGAATATATATATACACAGTGCAGTGGAGGGAAAAACGTTTAAAAAGATTAGTAGTGCAAAGACTCTAATGCCCTCTTTTCCACTAAGTGCATATCATCCTCCAACACGCCCCCGTAAGCTGGAGCATGCAAGTTTTGTATGCCCAGCTTAGATAAAAAGGAGTTAAACAGAGACGTTGGAAGGGCTTTAGTCAGACCATCAGCAACTTGCCTTGCAGAGGACACAAATAGCAGTTTGATCAGGCCTTGTGTAATCTTCTCACGAACGATGTGGCAGTCCATTTCTATGTGCTTTGTGCGTTCGTGGAAGACGTGATTCTCCGCTATAGCTATGGCCGACCGACTGTCACAAAACAAGGTGGCTGGTTTTGGCATTGTCACCTGCAAGTCGCGGAGAAGGAAAGAGATCCATTGAACTTCACAAACTGTTGAAGCAAGGGCTCTATATTCCGCTTCAGGAGAGGATCTTGATACGGTCACCTGCTTCTTCGACCTCCATGATATGAGAGCATGATCAAGAAACACACAAAAACCGGTGACAAACTTGCGTGAGTCCGGACACGAAGCCCAATCTGAGTCCGAGAATACATTGAACTGCAATTCACCATTTCTCGTATAAAAGAGGCCCTGACCAGGGGCGTTCTTAATGTAACGTAGGACTCTGTGTGCGGCTGCTAGGTGATCAGTTCTGGGAGCATCTATGAACTGACTAAGCTATTGGACGGCAAAGGAAATATCAGGCCGCGTTGTAGTTAAGTATAGAAGTCGTCCTACTAGACGTCTGTAGGTGCCAATGTCTTCCAACAGAGTTTCGTCATCTCTGTTTAAACGCTGATTTGGAACCATCGGGGTACAGACAGGTTTGCAATTGAGAAAGCCACATTCTTTTAGAATCTCTAATGCATATTTCCGCTGGCAGATGTTCAGGCCAGTGCTATCCATGTGTGACTCTATGCCAAGAAAGTACCCTAGTCTGCCCAAATCTTTGATTTTGAAGGCGGAGTCAAGAAACGCTTTTAATTCATCAATGAGAGTCATGACCGGGCTAGCAACCAAGATGTCATCGACGTAAATAAGGACTGCAATAAAATTTGTACCGGAACCTCTGGTGAGTAAAGAAGGATCAGATTTTGATTGTTGAAAACCAATGTTGAGCAGAGCAGAAGTTAATTTTGCATGCCACTGCCGACTAGCCTGCTTAAGGCCATAAAAGATCGCAGTAGCTTGCAAACTTGACGTGGCTTTTCTTCTTGAAACCCCGGTGAGAGAGTCATATAGACTTCTTCATCCAAGTCCCCGTGCAAGAAGGCGTTGTTAATGTCTAATTGATGAATGTGCCATGCTCGTGAAGATGCAACTGCTAGGAATGTTCGGATGGTTGTGAGTCTAGCCACCGGAGAGAAAGTTTCGATGTAATCGATGCCCAATTATTGCGTGTAGCCTTTTGCAACTAATCTCGCCTTGTATCGTTCAACTGAACTGTCTGCTCTCAGTTTAGTTTTAAAAACCCATTTGCAGCCTATTGGTTTCTTCCCGGGAGGGAGATCAGTCAAGGTCCATGTGTTGTTATCTTGCAAGGCTTTTATCTCAGCAGCCATGGCATCCTTCCAACACGTATGTTGAACCGCTTGATTGTATGTGCGAGGTTCATCAACATTAGTTATGGCCATGGAAAATAGTTTGTGTGGACCTGTCAGGGCATCATAAGATATAACATCAGATAGAGGGTGAGGTGATGAACCTTTTGTGACTGCAGACTCGCAATAATAGTCTTGTAACTTGCTGGGAGTTCTTCGAGGTCTATGAGACCATCTAGGAAGGTCCATGGAGTGAGGGATGTCATCTGTATGCACCCCAGTGTCCTCATCCTCGTCTTCACCAGAATCATTCAAGTTGCACTGTCCATCATCCACAAAGGCTGGAGGTGAGCCGTGCAATACTGATGGAGTCTGAATGACATGTGCCGGATGAGTGAGTATGGAGCTGTGAGTAAGAGGCTCATTATAGTCCATGTCGGCATCAGTGGATATGATTGGTAGAGGAGGCTCATACTCCAGTAAGGGTGTCATATGCTGCTTGTGGGAAAAAGGAAACTCTTTTTCATGAAAGCTTACATCCCTTGACACAAACACGGCCTTATCATTCACATCATATAACAGGTATCCCTTAGTGTTGGCAGGCATACCTAAGAGAACACATTTCCTTCCTCGTGCAGCCATTTTATGTCTTCCATGTGGTAAGGTGGATACAAAACAAAGGCAGCCAAATACCCTCAAACTGTCAATATCTGGATTCTTCCCATAGAGCTTTTGGTATGGGGATGACCACTCAATTACTGGCGAAGGTAATCTATTTATGAGGAAAGCTGCATGCATGACACAGTGTCCCCAAAACTCTAAAGGAAGTGATGCTTGGAATCGAAGGGCCCTGGCAATATTTAGGATGTGTTGATGCTTACGTTCAACTATCGCATTTTGCTGTGGCGTGTTGACACAAGATGTCTGATGTATGATTCCTTTCTCAGAGAAAAACTCAGTCATTGCAAACTCGGTGCCATTATCACTGCGAATGGCTTTAATTGGAACTCTGAATTGTGTAGAAACAAGAGCATGAAACTTTTTGATGAAAGATCTAGTCTCAGATTTATTCTTCATTAAGTGTAGCCAAGTGAACCTTGAATGGTCATCAACAACAGTCAAGAAATAATGTTCACCTTCTAAAGAGCACACCGGGAAAGGTCCCCATATGTCCATATGAACAAGATCAAAACAAGCCTTAGAAGTAGTAGTACTTAAGGGAAAGGGAATGTGTTTTTGCTTAGCCATGTGGCAGACATCACAGGCTGCATTCTTATTCCTACTCATATCTACATTAGTGAGCAAATGTAGTTTATTCACTGGAAAGTGTCCCAGCCTTTGATGCCAAACATCAACACTTGTGCACTGCATCACATAGCTCTTGTCTGGAGGATCTATGAGTAGATATAATCCTCCCTGCTGCTTAGCTAAACCAATCCTCAGCCCATGAATTGCCTGAATCACACACTGATCATACATAAAAGTTAGTTTGTAAGATGTATCTTGAAGAAGCCTGCTTACTGAAATTATATTGAACTTGAATGTAGGTATGTGTAAAGCTTCCTTTAACCATAGGCCATTGCTTAGTTTCACATTTCCCACATGCTTGACTTCAACATGCTGCCCGGTAGGAAGGTTTACCTCAACTCCACTCACCACAGAATAATCAGTGAAAAAATTAAGAGAACAAACAATATGATTTGTTGCTCCTGAGTCAAGAATCCAAGAAGGTGAGCATAATGTGAAAGAACTGATATATGTTTTAACACACTTGCCTTCATTACCGGAATTATTAATGAGGCTTGGAGTTGAAGACACTGCTGCAGATGTGCTGCCACTAACATTCTGAGCCTGAGTTTGCAGAATGGAAATAAATCTCTTCAATTGTTCTTGACTGATCCCCAAATCTGCCATAATGTTACTACCATTCGAAGCTGCAACTGTTGTGTTTTGAAACTATTTTGCCTTCGACTTATAACCTGGTATCCAACCGGGAGGATAACCGTGCTTTTTATAGCACTTATCAACGGTATGACCTGTCATTCCACAATGCGTACACTTTGCTGTTTTTCCAGGATTAAATCGTTTACCAGATGTGTTTCCAAAAGCTGCTATAATTTCATTGTCATTATCCACAGTAGTTTGTTCATCATGTATAGCATTAGCATGATTGAGATTCAAGCTTCCTAAACTCAGATTATTCAAAGTGATCTGCCTTTCCAGCTTTTCAGCCATCACAAAAATCTTATAAACTTCTGGCAGAGGTTCTAACACAAGTACATACGACTTTAGGCTACTATAATCATCATTTAATCCTTGGAGGAAGCGTATTACCTGGTCCGTGTCTCTATCTTTTCGAATTTGATCGATTAGATTACACGAGCACCTTGGTATGCACCTGCATATTGGAAGGGGCCTCAAAGTGTTCATCTCCTCCCATAATGTCCTGCATTTAGTGTAATAATCATTGACGGAGAGTGTGCCTTGTTTTAGGTTGTATATCTCACTTTGTAGTCCAGAGATTCGCTGCGCATCGCACTGAGAGAACCTGCTTTTGAGATCATCCCAAACCTCTTTGCCTCTGTCGAGATGCATGATACTGTGAGCTATGGATGGATGTACGGCTTTGAAGATCCATGAACAGATCATGAGGTTGCACCGTCGCCACGCCGGAAAGTGTGGATGATCTCTGGCTGGTACTTCGATCGATCCATCTATCAAGCCCCATTTGTTTTTCACTTCCAATGCGATACGCATCGCAATACTCCATGATCCATAATTCGAACTTCCGATCAGAGGTGGATTAACCAAAATCGCATTCGGACTGTCGGTACTGCCAAAGTGGAGCGGATTCTCGAGTTCGTCTGTGAAGTTCCTCTAATTTTGCGACGTCGGATTCCCCTGCGGAACCGGCGTGAAAGCTGGCTGAGTAGTCGATTGATTCATCGGAGAAGCTACCTGCTGTCCTTGGCTGGTTTCTCTGGCTCCCGTAACCGCTGCGGCGTAGGAGCGCTCTGATACCATGTCGGAGTGATCAACTGAAGCGAGAGGAACGAAGAGAGAGGAAGAGAAAACTGGAGATATTATTCATGTGAGTAGATATTTTGTTCTGTTACAACAGAACTGGTACAGAGAGATGAATATATATACACAGTGCAGTGGAGGGAAAAACGTTTAAAAAGATTAGTAGTGCAAAGACTCTAATGCCCTCTTCTCCACTAAGTGCATATAATCCTCCAACACCACTACTCCAAGAATTTTATTTTTTTTTAAATAAACATAATGTAATCAATAATTTCAATCTACTAGAAGTAGTGTATGATAGCCAATAATTAATACCAAGAGTTTCTCTATATATTTTAAGGAAACTATCTAAAAACATAATAAGTTTCAATCCAGATTATGTCACTGGTTTTATGAACGTTTTTTTGTTAATTTTTTTGTACCTTATGCTATAAATGTTGTACTATATAATTTTTTGAACAAAAAAATTTCTACCGTTATAACTTCAGTTATCTTTCACATTATTATTACCATGCACATGCATACACAATATCTTTTTCTTACATTCCCCAATTGGTAAGTTTGATTTTATTTAGATTTTAATTAAATGTTACCATAGTTATATTTAGTAATATATCATTTCTATATATACACACACACATTTATTTAAAAGAAAATATTTTAATATAACTAAGATTTCAACATTAAGTATTAATTAGTATTTGTGCCCGTGCGTTGCACGGAATGAATTTGTTATAATATTTTAAAAATATTTAGATTGATATACAATTGTATAAATTATATAATCGAATATTATATAATATAATTGAAGAATTGAGTTGCACCGATTATGTTTTCTGATGTTATCAATGCTTGAATTCAAGTAAATAATTTCTCAATTAATAGCTAATGTGTAGATATACGCATTCGTTGCTGTAACGGTAGAGATTTTATATATCAGTGTTTATAATTTGTATTAATTGGGCTAATTAATTCGTTGTCTAGCAACTCAGTTATAGAAATTATTTATATGGAAGTTATATTTTCTATGTAGATATATAACAATTTTGTCATCTTTGTATATTAAAAAACATAATATCAATGTGTTAGGAATAAATTGTAATAGATTTTGATAAGCCATATTGTAATTCGTAGATCCCCAATTTTATTTTATTAGACTAGTCAAGTCTTAGACCAAGAAAGAGAAAAATAAATTCATTAGTTGAGGAAATGGATGAAGAAGATATCAAGCCAAAAATCAAGAATTTGTCAAGAGAAAATGGCAAACAGATGAGGAAGATGTATGCGTATGAAATTTGAGAAAATCCCTCAAGAAATCCCGAAGAAGAAAGAACGTGACTAGAAGTTTGCATGAAGCTATCTTGAAGATCAAGCATCTATGGAAAGAAAGGAGTACACCAAGTGGAACAAGAAGATGACCAATAGGTTGTACAGACGAGATGGTAGAAGCTTGAAATATTATGTGCAAGATCATAGGTTCAAATCTCACATCCCACATATTTTAAAGAAGCCAAGTTAAAATTCCATCTGATCAAGTAAGAGGCGATGGTGACTATGGGATGAGATTTCAAGGGATGCAGTTTCTCAAATTGGTATCCCAAACAAATTGGAACCCCGAAAATTGAAATAGGGATGCAATTTCATCAGAAGAATTGAAGTTTGAAATAGGGATGCAATTTCATCAGAAGAATTGAAGTTTGAAATAGGGATGCAATTTCATCAGAAGAATTGAAGTTCAAATTGGTACAGGAAATCAATTTGAAGGGATGAGAATTGGTACAGGAAATCAATTTGAAGGGATGAGATTTACAAAGACTTCAATTCAATTGGAGATATATTTGAAGGGATGAGATTTACAAAGACTTCAATTCAATTGGAGATATAGAGTAGATTGCAAGGGAATTGGAGATATATTTGAAGGGATGAGATTTACAAAGACTTCAATTCAATTGGAGATATAGATTGCAAGGGATGAGATTTACAAAGACTTCAATTCAATTGGAGATATATTTGAAGGGATGAGATTTACAAAGACTTCAATTCAATTGGAGATATAGATTGCAAGGGATGAGATTGCAATTCCAAATTAAGTAAGGGATGAGAATTCAATTGACAAATCTAGCAAGGGATAGAGATTTCATTTCCCAAAATAGAAAGGATGAGATTGCAATTCCAAATTAAGTAAGGGATGAGAATTCAATTGACAAATCTAGCAAGGGATAGAGATTTCATTTCCCAAAATAGAAAGGGATGAAGTTTCACAAGGGAAGAGATTTCCCAAGTCAATTAAGAGATGAAGTCTGGAAGCAGTCTACAGACCCAGACACGCGAAAAACAGAGGAAGATATTAGAAGAAGTAGGGATGCAATTTCATCAGAAGAATTGAAGTTCAAATTGGTACAGGGAAGGGATGAGATTTACAAAGACTTCAATTCAATTGGAGATATAGATTGCAAGGGATGAGATTGCAATTCCAAATTAAGTAAGGGATGAGAATTCAATTGACAAATCTAGCAAGGGATAGAGATTTCATTTCCCAAAATAGAAAGGGATGAAGTTTCACAAGGGAAGAGATTTCCCAAGTCAATTGAAGAGATGAAGTCTGGAAGCAGTCTACAGACCCAGACACGCGAAAAACAGAGGAAGATATTAGAAGAAGTTGCAGGAGCAAAAATACTAGTCTAACTAGTAAGGGATTATATTGGAGAATATATTTTGAAGATAAAAATCCCAAGAGGCGTGATCTACACCAGATGGAGATTCATGAGACGCCATTTTTGCTGAAACCTCAAGCTCAATTTGAAATATCTGACAAGATCTGCAACGTTATCTTATCTTCTGACAAAAGGCTATACAGCTAAGCAAAATTCGAAAATGAGACCGTTTCTTTCCAACGGACGGATTCTCATTACCAGCTATAAAAGGATGAAGATTGAAGCTTTGGAAAATAAGGGGTGAAAAAGAAGCAAGAAAAGCAAAATGCAAAGAACAGAGCTAAACAGAGCATACAAAATTCAAAGAAAGCTTTCCATCTCAGGACCTTAAATTGATATATCTTTTGTGAGATAAACACTCAGAGTGATACAGAGCTTAGAAAAGAAATATCCAAGAGTGTTGAAATCTTCATCAACTTCAAGAGATTAAGCGCATCAACAAAGATCATCTACAGAATCTCAAAGTTGGAAGCAAGGCAAAACTTGTTTTGGAGCAAAACAAGGGAAATGAGGAAAGTAACACGGAGTTGTGAAATCCTGGATTGTCACACGGAGCTGTGAGATCCGAAGCAGCAGTGTTTGGAAGACATTGGGCGTGATTGGTGTGGGCTTGGTGATCAAAGCACCAGATCACGGAAGATACTTTCCCCCCGTCCGTGGAGTCGTGAAATCCTGGGAAAGTAACGCGGCGACGTGAAACCCGAAGCAGCAGTGTTAGAGGCACTGGGCGTGATTAGTGTGGGCTTAGTGATCAAAGCACTAGATCACGGAATTCATTGTATCTTGGAACCAAGAAGTGGTGGATATAGTGAATTGGCTCTTTGAGAAGAGCAAGTGGAGTAGGAGGATTGCATCACCTCGCGAACCACTATAAATTGCCTTGTGTTCTTTACTGCTTTCTTTACTTACTGCTCTTGCTTGCTTCTCACGTCAATAATCTTGACACGATCTACACACACACCGTATCGTTTATTTAATTCCGCTGTGCACCTGACTCTAACAATCTAGTTAAGAGTCTTGGTTTATCTCTGGCTTACCTTGAGTCAATTAGTATCAAGAGCAGGTTGTCTATTTGGGTCAACCTTGTTTCTGACTGCTAGGCAGATCCATCTTACCCAGTGTGTGTAAATTGGATTATTTGTCACTCGTATCCATCGAGAAGATGAATAAAGATTTAGCTCAAAATCTATTATTCTCGCTTGATAAATTTGATGATTGGAAAGTTCGTATGCATGTTCATCTATCTGCTTTACATGATGAAATGTGGGAAGTTATCTCCAACGGACCGATCGAAATATTGAAAGTGAATACGGCTTTTCTTCTATCTCCGGATGCTCAACAATTCGTACCAAAGCCAAAACCGGAATGGACGCCGGATGATAGAAAAAGGAACAATCTTGACAACATTGCCAAAGATATTCTGTTCAAAGCCATTGATGATACAATATTCCCAAAAGTGCGAAAATATACAAGTGCAAAAGAAATTTGGGATACTCTCATCAAGATCGGAGAAGGAGATGAACAAGAAAAAGATAACAAGCTCACTATTGCTATGAAGAAGTTCGAGGACTTCAAAATGCTCTCAAACGAATCCATTGTTGATATGGAAGCTCGAATGATCAAAATCCTTGGAGAAATTAATGACCTTGGCAAAAATATTAGCCAAAAGGAAATTAATCTCAAAGTTCTACGAGGCTTACCATCTACTTGGGATATGAAGGTTACGGCTATGCGAGATCACCGAGATCTAAGAATATTGTCAACCGACAAATTATTTAGTGATCTTAAAGCATATGAGTTCGAAATGAAGGCCAAAGGTGATGAAGTTCATGAAATTCGAAATCCAGCTCTAATGGCCGAACAACCGTCAACCTCCAGGTCAGTAGATAATATTGATTTTATAACTGACGAACAATTTGCTCTTTTTGTGAAAAAGTTCAAAAGGTTTATGCGAAAAGGAGACAACAAAAATTCTGCTCGTGGAAAATTCGTCTCTCGCACGACACAAGAAGAGAAAGTCGAAGAAAACAACAATTTATGCTACAATTGCCGCAAACCCGGACATTTCAAAATAAATTGTCCGTATCCGATCGTTAGCAAGTATCCGAATAAATCCGAAAGCAAAGATCGAAGGTTCAAGCGCGACAAAAGAAAAGCTCTCGTTAGCAATGAACCAAATGAAAATGATGAGTCGAATGAATTGTCATCAAGTGATGAAAGCTCAAGTTCGGAAGATGACACGGCTCTAATATGCAAATCAATTGAGTTGAGTTCAAGTGAAGAGTGCTTTATGGCTCTTGGAGCAGAGGAAGAAGAGGTAACATCTAATTCTTTCAATTCTGTTAATTCCTCTTTTTCTCGTGAATCTATTGGCAGTCTAATGCGAGATTGTCAAGAGATTATGCTCACTCATCCTCAACTCAAGGAGTGCAATAATATTCTAATTCTTGAAAAAGAAGAGATGAATAAAAAATTGCAAGATGCTTTACTTGAAGTGAGTAACTTGAAGAGTGAAAATATTCAAATTCAAGAAGAGTGTAAATCAAGAGAGGTTAGAGAACATAACCTTCGGGCTACTATTGCTACGTTTATTAATTCGTCCAAAATTATGGATAAAATGGTAGACATGCAAAAGCCATCAGGAGATAGAACCGGAATCGGTTACGACTCCACATGTTCTCAAACCCCTCAAAATCTGACTAATTCTACTACTCCTTTAAACAATAAAGTGCAAGTAGTAAAATTTGTTAAAAGTCAGTATAGCACAATGAGACAAGGACTTGGCTATCAAACAAAAGCAAAGTTGAATGTTGAAAGGCCAAAACAGTTCAATAACATGGCAAAACAACAAAAATTCTTCAAGCAAAGATATGCCAAAGAGTCAAGTGCAAAAAGAATTTTTAGAAAAGAGGGAAGCTTTTCTAGAAATAGAGATGGAAGATTTTATTCCACTCAAAAGGATTGGTTGTGTAAATCATGTTTTAATGCTTCTTATAGACCAAAGCAACAATCCTCTTCCCAGGTGCCTAAGTATAAAAATGTTTTTCAAAACCCGGCGCCAAAAATGTTTTCAAAAGTTAATTATGATTATCGTGTTTCAAATGGTTACAAACCGCCTTATCTTAATTCAATAGGATCAAGGTGGGTTTGGTTACCAAAAATTACTAACAGCAAAGGACCCAAGCAAGTATGGGTACCTAAAACCAACTAATCTTTTTTGTAGGATGTTTGGTACATCGACAGTGGTTGCTCACGCCACATGACTAGAAATAAATCTTGTCTAGTGAATTTCAAGAAAATCGATGGACCAAAAGTTATATTTGGAGGAAATCAAAATTATGGAACTACAAAAGGAGTTGGTACAATTGAAAGAAATGGTTTGAAGATCGAAGATGTTTCATTTGTTGAAGGCCTAAAATTCAATTTGTTGAGCACTAGTCAATTTTGTGATAAAGGCTATCTTGTGGAATTTTCCAAAGATAATTGCCTAATCAAAAATGAGCTCTCAAATGAAGTTGTGCTCACTGGAAAAAGGCGAAAGAATATGTATGTTGTTGATTGGAGCACAAGCAAAGATTCAGTATGCTTAATGGCCAGAAATTCGAATGAAGCAAATTGGGAATGGCACAAAAAGCTCAACCATTTAAACTTCAAGACCATCAATCAGCTTGCAAAGAAAAATCTAGTTGAAGGATTACCAAGTATCATCTTCAAGAAGGACCAAGTGTGTGATGCATGCCAACGCGGAAAGCAAATCAAATCATCATTCAAGTCTAAGACGCACAAATCAACATCAAGACCGCTAAGCTTGTTACACATGGACTTATTTGGACCGGTTGATCCAATAAGTGTAAGTGGTAAGAAATATACTCTTGTTGTTGTTGATGATTTTTCCAGGTACACTTGGACCGTGTTTCTCAAGAAGAAAAATGAAGTTGAACAAGTGTTGCCGAAGCTGTTGAAGCAACTACAAAATGAGAAAGAATTGCAAATATCAAAAATCCGAACCGATCGTGGAACCGAGTTCGTGAATGGAGTTATACAAGCTTTTTGCAATTCACATGGAATTTCTCATCAATTATCTGCCACAAGAACACCACAACAAAACGGTGTTGCCGAAAGAAGAAACCGGACGCTTAAAGAAGCCGCACAAGTGATGATTAGTGCAGCCGGTCTCCCGAAAAAATATTGGGCGGAAGCTATCAACACTGCTTGCTATACGCAAAATCGAAGCATGATCCATAAGCAGTACAAGAAGACGCCATATGAGCTATATAAAGAGAGAAAACCAAATATTGGTTATTTTCATATTTTTGGATGCAAGTGCTTTATTCATATTAATGATAAATTGCATCTAAAAGCTTTTGATGAGCGTGCAGATGAAGGAATTTTTCTAGGATATTCGACTACCAGCAAAGCATTCAGAGTGTTGAACAAAAGAACAATGGTGGTTGAAGAATCCATACACGTGGTATTTGATGAAAAATCACACGTCAATATTGATGCTCTGGACGAAAATGGCGAAAATATTGAGCAAAATGGTAACAAGTGTCATATTGATTTTTGTGATACTGATGATACGTGTGAAGAAAATATTTTGCAGGGAATGGATGAGTTGGAAATTAATTCTCTAGAAAATCTCATCTCTCATCCAGTAAGAAATGAAATGCGGGATGCAATTGGTATTGAAATTGCAAATCAACCCAGGGATGCAATTGGTATTGAAATTGCTAATCAACCCAGGAATGAAGTTGAAGTGGAAATTGCAAATCAGCCCTTGGATGCAATTACTGGAGAAGTTGGAAATCTAAAAAATGAAGCAGAAATTCGAACCAGTGCTACCTCTTCTCAACCAGTAAATCCACCCAGTACCATGCACCCATTTGAACCAGACTTAAGATGGCTCAAAAATCACCCACCAGAATTAGTGATCGGAAATGTTCGAGATGGCGTGAAAACAAGATCATCTACTATGGAAGCATTGTTCACATGTTATCTATCACAGATTGAACCAAAAGAAGTGGACGAAGCTCTAAATGATCCAAGTTGGATTGACGCCATGCAAGAGGAACTCGATCAATTCAAAAGAAATGACGTTTGGGAACTTGTTCCAAGACCAATGAACCACAATGTTGTAGGAACTAAATGGGTCTTCCGGAACAAAGCAAACGAAGAAGGCGTGATTGTTAGGAATAAAGCAAGGCTCGTTGCAAAAGGATACTCTCAAGAAGAAGGAATAGATTTTGATGAAACCTTTGCACCGGTAGCCAGACTCGAAGCTATAAGGATTTTCCTAGCCTATGCCGCACACAAAGATTTTACCGTTTATCAAATGGACGTGAAAAGCGCATTCTTGAATGGTCTACTCGAAGAAGAAGTTTATGCCGAACAACCCCCAGGTTTTGAGGTAAAAGGCGAAGGTGACAAAGTCTACAAACTTAAAAAGGCATTGTATGGGTTGAAACAAGCACCTAGAGCTTGGTATGATACCTTGTCAATGTTCTTGATAAGCTGTGGATTCACCAAAGGCCTTGTTGACAAAACTCTATTTAGAATTCAAGATGGTGATCATATTTTATTAGTGCAAATATATGTTGATGATATTATTTTTGGAAGCACTAACAATTCTTTGTGTGAGAAATTTTCGAAGCTTATGCAGAATAAATTCGAAATGAGCATGATGGGTGAATTGAATTATTTCTTGGCTTACAAGTCAAACAATTGAAGGAAGGAATATTCATCAATCAAGCAAAGTACACCCGCGACTTGATAAAGAAGTTTGGCCTTGATGGAAAATCATCGATCAAAATTACTATGAGTACATCAATAAGGCTAGACAAAGACGAAGATGGAAAAGATGTTGAACAAACGAAGTATAGAGGAATGATTGGTTCACTACTATACCTCACTGCAAGCAGGCCGGACATTTCTTATGCTGTGGGAGTGTGTGCAAGATTCCAAGCAAATCCAAAAGAAAGCCACCTCACCGAAACAAAGAAAATCATAAGATACTTGAAGGGCACAATCAATGTTGGATTGTGGTATCCTAAAGGTACAGATTTTACGCTAACTGGTTTTTCAGATGCGGATTTTGCAGGTTGTAAAATAGACAGAAAAAGCACCTCCGGAACGTGTCAATTCTTGGGAGGAAGGCTTGTTTCTTGGTTTAGCAAAAAGCAAAATTCCATCGCAACTAGTACCGCCGAGGCCGAATACATTGCTGCAGGAAGTTGTTGTGCTCAAATTTTATGGATGAAGCAACAATTGAAAGATTATGGAGTGAATTGCGACGATGTTAGCATATTTTGTGACAATACAAGTGCAATCGCTATCACCCACAGTCCAGTGCTTCACTCAAGAACCAAACATATCGACATACGACATCATTTCATAAGGGATCATGTTGAAAAGAAAGATCTAAAAATCGAGTATATCCCTACGGAGAACCAAGTTGCAGATATTCTCACGAAGCCTTTATGCGAAACGAGATTTTCTACTTTAAGGCATGAGTTGGGAATGCTTGAAATGAGCTAAGTATCACTGGACTTAATCTCATGATTTAAATTGATACTTGTGCTCATATATTTATTTTTATATATATATACGTTTATATATTTATTCGAAAGTTGCATGAATAATTTAGTTCAATGTGTTTAGTATCTACTTATAAAATTGCATGTAAAATTTAACGTGAAAATATGTGCCATGCAATTCATTTTTTTTTTTTGTGTTTATTTGTTTTAATCGCATATCTATGTGTTTTTAATTGTAGTCATGGCATAATACGTGTTTTATGACTTATTTGTTTATGTTAAAAATGTCGTGCCTGTTTGTGATGTTATGATTTAATTACTAAATGTTTTTAATTAGTTTATGTTAATTGGTATCTAAAATAATTGACTAGTTTCTAAATATTTGATTATTTGATTATTTGTGTGTTTTAGAAACTACCATATTTATGTATGTTTAATTTTGGTGTCTAATTGAAATTTGTCTAATTTTCTAAATCTGTGTTAAAGTTAATTGGGAGTTTACCGTGTATATGTTTGTTTATATATGGATGTGTTTTAATTATTTTTTAATATTCATATATGTTTCAAAATTTTGTGTGGGTTACCCGAAATATTTGTGTATGATTATATGTAATTTATGTGTGATTATATTTATGTGATTATATTTTATAAATGATACATCTAACGTTTATATATTTTTGAGATGATGATGGAAGAGATCAGATTGGATTTAAAACCTCCACCCCTTAAACCTCTACCCCATAAACCCAATCCCATTAAAACTCTTCACCTCTTAAATCTATACCTCTTAAACTTCCACCCATGAATTAAATCCCACAAAAATCTCACCCTCTCTCACAAAATCAGATCCTCTCTCTCGTAAATCTCCTCCCAAATCCAACCTCTCTCTCAAATCTTCAAAAATAATCAGAGGTGTCCATTCATAATCATCTTACTCTATACACCTTACGTATATAGAGTACCTAAGAGACTGTGAGGCATTTAATGCCCTTGTCTGCTAATGATAACCTTTTTCTCTCTCCTAGTAACACCTTAACCAAAAGACACCTCCACCCTTACAAGTGCCTTGTCACCACACCTATTCTAAGGGTCTCAATTGAGATTTCTATCTGAGATTTATACCTCTTCTATAATCCTTCTTAAACCATACGAAACCTTTCGTATTCCTCTCAGACGAAATTTTTCCAGTTCTACCAAGATCAGAAATCTCTCTCTCTCAAGCTCTCAATCTCACCGG
Organism: Ipomoea nil; assembly: GCF_001879475.1. Lineage (NCBI taxonomy): Eukaryota > Viridiplantae > Streptophyta > Magnoliopsida > Solanales > Convolvulaceae > Ipomoea > Ipomoea nil. The sequence goes on from NW_017617607.1 coordinate 437,727, forward strand.
CGAACACCATGTCTGGAACCAAAGCCATGCAACCCAAAACTCTGCTTACTCTACAACAACAATTGATCGATGGGATGACACTCAATCCGGAGTTTTTCATGTTTGGAGCCGTCGACAAAGAATTAGCAAAGAAGATTCTCAATGCTTTGAAGGATTGTGGACTATACGATTTCTTCACCTACAAATATGTTGGAGTTTTTGAAACAGATGTGACCGAGTTCTATTTGCATGCCACTGTGAAGAACAACGTGATTCACTCTAAAGTTGGAAGAACAGATGTTCAAATTTGTGAAAAAGACATCAAGGAGTGCTTCAAATTTCCTGATTCGGAGCTAATGCCAGAAGCTCACCATTATGATACTCAATCCTTCTGGAACGAAATTCGTGGTCCAAAAGCACCTGTGATTCACGACTCAACCAAGCCAAAGACCGTGCTGAAACCAGAATATGATATGCTCATAGAGATGATGTATAAGATTCTGGACAATAAGCTTGGAAGTGTGGATGATTTATCTGGAACATCCGTGAGTCTGATGAACGGAATCATGCAAGGAATAAAATTCAACTGGGCAAAATACATCTTCAATCCCCTATTATTCTTTGTAAACTATGCAAAACCTCATGGCAGACCACTTGAAGGAAATCACTTTTTGCATAAAGTTGGGTATGGACTTATTGTTGGAGAAATTCTGAGAAAGAAGAATGTGCCTCTCAGAAGAAACAAAAATGTTGGAATCTACAGAACTCTTTTCAGAAAATTTGGACCTGACTATGGCAAGAAAACAAATCGAAGGAAAGGATCAGAAGGAGGTGTTCTACAAGCACACCTCAAAGCTCTCGAAAAAGAAACAGTAAAACTCCATCTGCAGGAAGTGCACACATGGGTTCGAGCAACCCAAGCAACAGAGATCAAGAAGCCGTAAGCTCGGCTATAGCACTTATTCCATTTCAGGAAGTGGTAGAGTCTGAAGCTCATGAAGTGGACATACCCGTGATGCCAACTGAAGAAGATACCACCCAAATGGAGTTTGCAGGAGTTGAAGTGCAAGTTTCTAATGACTTGCAAAGGAGAATCTCGAATCAATCTGCAGTTGATGCTGGTGTTGAACCCATTGTGTTCGACAAAACACAAACTCGAGATGATCCGGAACTGGTGAAGGAATTAAACCGAGTTCAAGCATGGAAGGAATGGAGACTTGAAAGATATCACTCTTTTATCTCCAAAGTTGATTCAGAGTTGATACAAAGTGAAGAATTAGCCTTTGAATGGCTAGGAACCAACTCAATGCTTGAAGCACTAAACATGGATGCAAATCAAGTTTATAGGCTGAAGCTTCAAGAAAAGAACAATAAGGGAAAACGAGTGGCCGCAGCAACTCAAGAAGATGCCAATCAAGTCTCTCCAAATGATATTGAAAAAGAGAATGAAATGAGGCTACAGATTGCTCTACACAGATCGTTGACTGACACTCATGGACATCCAGGTGATACTTCAATTAATATAGCCAATGATTTTCTTGAAAATTTTGGGAGAAAGGGCGAATGAAGGAAGTACACTTGTTGAGGTACCAATTTCAGCTTCTGAAACGCATGAGTCTATTCCTGTCAGAGTTCACTGTGCTGAACTTTTGATATCAAATGTGACCCCCACCGACATTGATATAAATGCTATGGACCCTACAAGGGATGAATTTAGAGACCAAATTGATGGTGAAATCAGACCATCAATTGGGGGGAATATTCACATGAAGTGCCAGTACACGATAACACCCTATATTGTCACTTCAAAATACCTCTCTGGAAGCTACTTTAAATGCAGAGCTTATTTCAAGAACAGAGGTAATTGAAGAAGAAGTGGAAATCATCTTGAAGAAGTCGAATCACCAGAAGAGAATTTGCAACTCACCGAAAATCCGGTTCTTGGAGATTCAAGAAAGGAATTTATTCAAGAGTTTACACTCTTTGAATATGCAAGGAGGCCGAACCCGAGAAGAAGATGAAGATGATTTATTGGTTTCTTTGTTTGCAAAAGTCACTGAATCAAGTGATATGGTGTGTCAGAAAATCGGAAGTACTCTCACCGAGCAAGGACATCTCTCTCTACAACATTTTGAGAACACACGAACAAATTTGAAGGAGTTGTGGAGTATCAAAACACTTTGCAGACAAAAATTGAAAGAGCCGAACGACATTTGAAAGGAGATCTCACTGAAGGTTTATTGGAGATCATCCAGCTGATGAAGAAGGAACGAGAAGCCACAGAGAAAATCAACAGTGAAAGACACCTGAGACAAATCAAAGCCATACAAGATCAAGAAACAAGGATAAATCACCTTGAGGTGGAATTATCCTCCATGGCTAATAAATTGTCTGTTTTGCAGGATGTTTCTCTCAAAACATGATGGAGTTAAGATTGTTAAAGCCAATCAAGAGCAAGATTCCAAATCCCTTGGCTTTTGATTGATAATGCCATAAGGGGGGAAGAAATTCTCAATCATCTGGCTTTACAACAACATGAATTCATCATTGGAAATCAGTCACAACAACCAGCTCAGACGCCGCACCTACGAAAGGCCGTGGACGAGGACGTGGTCAACAATCCCAAGTTGGTTTCGCTCAATTTGCAAATCCGAGTCTTGGATCAAGTTCATCAAAAGTGGCCGAAACTCGAGATTGGTTCGAATGCTCAAAAGGAACCTTAACACCGCAGAAAGTCTGGACATCCGAAATGTGCCGGCTATGGTGAAAAGATGGCCAAAAGCTGATCAAGCTCAATGGATTTCGGACAAGAATAAAGAAAAAGAAGCGAAACGAAAAGCAAACCGAAATGTGGTATGAGCTCAGAGACTATAC